>NC_052509.1:46482328-46663586 GCF_014356525.2 Nilaparvata lugens
TCGATTAAGTAGTGCCTCAAGATACTCACAATGATATCTTCGAGAAGAAGGCATCAGTCCTATAGTAGTTGCATTCTGTCGATTAGTTTTATAGGCTACAGAACTACTGTTACTAGCGTAAGTAACTGAAGTAGCTTAGTGGAAATAGAGTGATTCTGTAGTTTCGTGAGTTATCAAGTAATGTACACCTATATTATTGTGTCTATAGGTGGTCATGATAGTAATTATGCTCTTGATAGTACCGCTGCTGGCTGATTATACTCAATGAGCTTTGAAGAGTTCTGACATTTCTCTGATCTCGATGATCAGACTGAATTGCTGTGATTTGCTACGTTCCTATAGATATTTTATGGTTTCATCTTTACTCGATGGAAAAACTATTGTGGAAAATTTTCCGTTCTGAGGGGAAGCTTCGTTCAAGATTGAAGATCAAAGAAATGACCACAATTATTTTTAATAATACATTTTAAATTCCATACTTTGGTCCAAAAATATTACAAATCCCACAAAAATGAAAATCTATCATTCAATTGTACAGAGTATATTGCTCTATGGCTCTGAAACATGGGAATTAACAAAACGAGACACTCAAAGAATAAATGCTGTGGAAATGGATTTCTTGCGCCGGAGTTGTTGTGTTTCAAAGATGGATCGAGTGAGGAATACGGAGATAAGGAACAGAATAGGGAAACTGGACACAACAGTAGAGCAGATTTAAAAGAAGCGCCTTGTATGGTTAGGACATGCACAGAGGATGAGGATGAGAGATGAGAGGTGGCCCAAAAAGATACTGAATTGGGATCCACCTGGAAAAAGAAGGAGAGGTAGACCGCCCGAACTGTGGAACAAACAGGTGTATACGTGTATGAGGAATAGAAATCTGGTCCAGGGAGACTGGAATAATCGCAATAAAAGGCAGATGGGATGCGAGAAACGGCTGGAGCTGTAAAATAGACTCGCTTATATATACATTTCAAATCTCATTTACAAAGTCTTGCCATTTCTACTTTCATAAAATAAGTTGAAATTCTTACTGAAAATAAAAATTTTAATCGTGATAGAATAACAAACTACCTTCATGAAAAGTATTGCATGAAATAATACATAAGACTAATTCGTAATTGTCACCTCCAACATTATTCAAATTCATCATCAGTGAAAAAAGCCTTGATGTGAAGACATCTAGTGGTGATGTCAACACCCACTAGACGTTGATAAGCTTTGTTGTTTGTTTGGAGATACATATAAATCACAGGATCAGTGAAGTGTTGGAGGATCCTACATCTTAATATGAAGAACAAGCGATAAATCATGGAGCCATCAGAGTACGAAATTCAGAAACGGGACACACGGAGGTGCAAAGTATCTTCCAACAAATATCGTTTATTTTTAAAACTGTTTCAAAACACTAAAATAGCATTCGCTGTTGATCATTGGCTGTCAGCTGCAGCAGTGCCGCACAGTAGCGAACTGGAGAAAGCGAAAAATAAATAGGAGACTCGAGCCACAATAAATAAAGAATGGAAGTCCATAAAGCCTTGTCCGGAATGGCTTCCACTCCAAGAGAACCAGCAACTCATTTGGAATGGTCTTTGAAATGAAGAACAAGAGTGAATTATTATGGTTCTGGTTGGGCCAAAAATTGTCGCAGACTAAACAAATACACCATAGTGAGGTTTCTCTTTGAACTGTCAGCATTCCTCATCAATTACTTCAATGCCTCCCATCCAACCAATGCTGACAGTGTAAAGAGAATATCTTCGTAGTTATTTTTTAGGCTTTATTGCGGTCTATGTTTGCTACCATTGACTTGGACTCTTATAACCATTCAGAGTAATGGACTTTGTAATGGTGCAGTCTCCATACTGGATTTGAAATTATGCATTTGATTCCTAATTTCCTAATTAAATTTGATTTTTAGCACTGAGGGCTTGATTACGTCTTTGGTTTGTATCATTTCGCAGACGATTGGGCTTGTTCGAACTGGAGCTCTAAGATGAGTATTTGGAGCCTTGCCTATCATTATATGATTTTCATTGGTTCCCTATATTGGAAAAATTAATATTCCAACGCTCGGGAACACGAGCTCGGGATTTAGCTAAGTTCTGGACTTTAAAAAGGTGGAGTAGGAATATTGTTTTTGCAAAACGGGGCGTAGTCATAGTCCACGTTCAAATTAAATTTTGAAAAACTAGAAAATTGAACAAAAAATAAAGAGAAAATAGTGTAAAGCTTCAGCTTATTTGAATTATTTAGGAATGTTTTATTTCGTCAAGGAAAAACGTTTTCAATTATAGAAATGAGAAAATAAAGATTATCATAAAAACTACGCCCCGTTACGGAAAGCCAATTTTCTGACTCCAGCTGCTTACAACTTAGCTGAATCCCGAGCTCGAAAATCGGCCCTTTATTCCATTACAAGAATACAATGAAAGGTTACACATGGGATGAATAAAAATAAACTCTTATGATGAATAGTGACTATGAGAGTCAGATATCTTTGAAAATGTATCATACTAATAATTGGAGTTGCATCTTTAATCATGAATACAAAAACTGAGAAAATAAATGAGGTGGTTTCAAATTTGAGAGCAGCATGAGGTACCATGAGATCGCATTTTTATATGAATCACATTCATTTGTTGATTCTATTGATTATGTGTCAGAACAACACCAGATGTACCCAGGTGCAAATGAAGCTTGTTTCGGAAGGGGTGAGTACTCCGTGTGAGTGATCAATATTCAGGTAATCAGGAGTGACTCATCCACCGCTTGCAACACTAATTAACATTTCCTTTGGAGGAAACTTCTAACAAGTATGTTTTGTAACGATATCCCCGACGTTCCATTTGTACTGGTAGAAGCTATTGAGAATTGAGAGTTTTCAGATTTCAGACCTGTAGACAAATTATTATTATATTGAATAGAAAAGGATGAACTGAATTTAGAATAACCTGTATGTAGCCTATTTTGAGGAAGTGAGACATTTGAAATTCAATCTGATTTATGCTCTTAAGACATTCTTGATTTTGTTTGATGTATTGAGTTAATTGTAGCTACAAAAACATTATGAGCATAAACAGTTTGTAGTAGAGCACCGAATATTCGGTGGAGTCTATTTTAACAGGAATGTGAATGTGAAATACGTGTGTAGAGTCATATTACATAGAAAACGTACTGTAGGTACAGTAAGTACTAGAGGTCAGATTGCAAAGTTTCAATTACGTTAACTAAAATCGTGAAAAGTTGAAATCGAGATTTAAAATCTATCCTGATTATCAGTTATCCGACACTGTTATACATCAAATAGTCCGGATAATCGGTGTTCTACTGTGTTCCGATTCATAGAAACAATTTCAGAAAGAATTTGGCAATGTTGAATTCAAACATGAGCCTGGATACATGGCTTGCAACTTGCTAAGTTGTGAATTGATCGATGGTATTGTCAGTTCCCTCTGCAGTAAACTCCTCACGCGAAATTTTTAATTAAAATTTCAAGGCTGATGTCCAAAAATCAAATAAACAAAGCATGAAAACTTTAATGGCAATTATTAATGAAGGTGACATTTGATATCGCTCTGAGTTGATAAGATAAACGTTAAATGCTGGATTTGTAAGCAGCTCCCAAAGACTGAACAGATCTAATAAAGCTTCGTGTATTTCTACTTTATATTTCTTAAAGTCTTCATATTACTCCCATATCTCCACATTACCTAGTTTTCATATTTCTACTCTTACTGGATTAATGGTTGTATTTTTGATAAGCATGAAAATTCGAGAAATCTTCACCATCAAATCTCAATCCTATTAGATAACGCTAAAAGCTATTTCCTAATAAGAATCAACATCTTTTGATTTTATTGCTGTATGACTCTTCAACAGTACATAGAGGCACAGATGCATAGAGGCAAAGAAAAACAGTCTCATTATTCTTTATTCTTCATTATTCATTTTGCCTTTTTACGATCACAGAGGATATTTTCATCACCGATGATTGGTTCTCTATGAAGAATGCAGAAAACAATTTGAATAACAATAGATTCGTTAGCATCGTCTGTCAAATAACTATGTGGCCTCACTCTGATGAAACTGGTGCTCAAATTGATGTTTCGCGTAGCATGCTTTTCCTTTTCAGACCACCGCAAACTGCGTCGCTGATATTATGCTTTGTTATGCAGTTCGACAATATGGCCTTTTGTGATTTAGATCAGAGGAGACTGCACAACCACTTTGAGTATGGTAATGGTGTGCTTGAAAGAAGATAGGGGAATATGAGGAGAGAGATAAAGAGGGAGATGAAGAAGATACTCAGATGGAGAGGATGAAGTAGAAAAATATGAAAAGAGATGCTAGATGCGGATCGAGTAGAGTGAAAGAGGATGAGAAAAGTGTGATAAATATCTCAATATATTCTTCATAAGATGCTGGTCATCTTCCACTTGTAATACCTGATTCTTTCACTAGCTGTTCATTCCAACGTAACATTATGCAAATCTGTGAGTGTGTGTAATATCAACTTCATCTTTGTGCGCATACCTGAATGGCGTTCTCTTTGGATGGCTTTTAAGACACGTTTAGCGGGTCAAGGCCTTCTTGAACGCATCCATTGATCACCTTTGACAGAGAACTGGTTACTGTCGTTCTCACTCCTAAGCTTAGAAAAAGTATTTGTAATTTAATTAGGAAAGGCTGAGTTGAATCGAAATGAAGCTATCAATTAGTTTTGTATGGTTAGAAGTTGAACCGTACAGTTGCATAAGGATATAACTATGAAGTATACTAATAAAAGAAACCTGAACCTGAACTCTCCTGTTCCACACCAATTGGAGAACAAGAATTTACTTGATGGAAGAGTAGGATCGAATCAATTGAACTAACTCCTTGAGCTTCTTGAAAATTTATCAGAAAATTATTCAGTTTGTAATTTCTGTGATCAAAAATATTAAGATTCGATGCTCATCCCTATGTATGGAAAGTGTAAGCACCAATCATAACAACTCTACAGAATAAATAACACAACAGTTATGACTACAGCTGTTTTCTCTGTTTGTACTAAGAGGAATGCTCGAGTTTCCAAAGCGTGTCGTATGTCTATTTACTGCCTTTATTGCTTACATCCATCAAAATGTTGTCGCTGATGTGAGGGTGCAAGTAGCAAGCAGTCTCCTGTCCACCCTCTTCTGTTTAAGAGTGAGCCCCTCACAAGGAACCATTTGTGGAGCGATTTGTAGTCTATATTCGTCACTGCAACTCGGTGCACTCAGCCATCTCTGAGCTTATCTTCGGTGGCAAAGCACTATGAATCAGACAAATTGAGTAATAAAACCACAATTGTATTGGGAGAATTGGTGTGGAGGAGCTGAGCATATATCTCCGTATTAGAAGTATTGGATTGGCTTAGTACAGATGTGTATGATTCATCACGCTTTGGTTAACCATGAGTTGGATTCAAGAGCATGTGCCAATATTTTTTCTTTTCTTTTGCAACGATATACCTCAGTGTAACATAATTACTCAAATTTTTTTACTCAAACATTTTAATCGAAATGAGCTTCTGTGTCTCAATAGCTTGGGAGCTTTATGGATCGAATCTCATGGGGAAACCATATCTAAATCCTGTTATTCTAAATTTAACACTTCTAATATCAGCCTATCCTCCACAATAAAATAATCCAAACCTATGAAATCACACAACATAATTTGATTCTACGAAATTTGAAAGCAATCACCTTCTGACCTTCATTTTGAAGTAATTTCTCCTATGACAGCAAGAGTGTGTTCCATTCGGTGTGTGAGCCTGTTAGAAGAGCTATTTTGGTGGTGTATTTTGGAGAAAAGAAAGTAAAAATACCTTTCTTATGAATGGAGAATCTTTTGATAACAAAAGAGTGATTTTTGAATGCTCTTCTTTAATATATTATTAAAATAAAATGTTCTCCAGCTTCTACTTCATAACAGTTTGTTTCTTTTCTAACTCTCATTCAAATCATGGTTTCAACTTTGATAATATAGCAAATCCTTGCAATACTTCTAATCCTTCGAATTCTTTCAACCAATTTGAATTTCCGTCAACAATTTCGGGAGAAAAAGAAAACCTATAGTTAGAAAATAGAGTTATAGGAATTTTTTTTTAATTTTTAAGCAAGAAACAAGAAAATTTCACGCAAACACACACCTTCCACACAAGCAAACACACCACGCATACACACCTCCTCATCCTATGCCCCGATCGCCCTCCCACAGCCACGCCAAGACCTCCGCGCCGAACAGTGTCCGCCTCTCCACACTCCTCAAAGATGCGGGTAAGCTATTCCACAGTCTGCAAGCGGTCACACAGAACGACCTATTATATGTCACAGTGCGATGGATGGGAATGCTCAACAGGCTCGCACCATGCCTCGTATCTCTTCTGTTGATTCCTGCGAGGAATTGAAATTTCTGACTCAAGTAGAGAGGAGACCCAGTTGCCAGAACCTTGTGGAGGAGCATCAGCACATGATAAATTCTGCTGTCTCGAAGCTTCAAAATACCCATCTGAGTGATGTAAGGGCTTATGTGGACGTCCCTTTCAAGGCCAAAGACGAATCTCACGCAGTAGTTCTGAGCCCTTTGCAGTCTTTCAGAAAGAGTCACTGTCATGTCCTGTATGACCACATCTCCATAATGGAAATGCGGAAATATCAAGGTCATCACAAGCATTATTCTCTCCCGTAAGGGGATAGATAACAGCTCCAATTCTCTTCAGTGAGTGAATGCCTGCAAAGACCCTGTTGCAAGTCTTTGTCACTTGTTCAGTCCAGTCTAGATGTCTGTTAAATGTAAGTCCTAAGTTTGTAATGTTTTCACTATAATCCAGTCTATGAGAGTTAATTTCAATGAAAGGTCCATGGTTAAAGTCAAGTTGGTTCAAAAGTCTTCTATTACCTATAACGATTGTTTTGGATTTTGATTCATTAATTTTCAATCCATGTTGTGCTGTCCAGAGTGAGACAGCAGTCAGGTCCTCATTCATAAGAGTAACTGCTTCACCAAAGTTATCAGTCTTGAAATGTCTATAAATCTGTAGGTCGTCTGCATAAAGATGATATCTGGAGTGTCTGAGTCGGTCAGTTACGTCATTTACATACAAACTAAACAGTAGTGGTCCCAAAACTGAACCCTGAGGTACCCCCCTGTTGACCACCCTCCATCGAGACGTGCTGTCCAATCGAACACACTGCTGTCTGTCAAGAAGGTATGACCTCACCCATGCCACACTACTCTCAGAAAAACCATAATTTTTCAGTTTTTTCAGAAGCAGCGGGTGATAGATACAATCGAATGCCTTGCTCAAGTCAATCAACACCATCAGTGTAGACTGTCTCCTATCCATAGCCATTCGAATGTCATCTGAGACACAGAGCAAAGCTGATGTGGTGCTGTGTCCTCCTCGGAATCCAGACTGATGTTCGCTGATGATTCCTTTCCGAGTAATATAGCCACTTATTTGCTTATGAGCAAGCCTCTCCTGACCCTTAGACAAGACAGACAGTATGCCGACCGGCCGATAATCAGAAGGAGAAGTGGGATCAGGAACTTTGTTGAATGGAATGATCATGGAAAATTTGAATGCAGATGGGAAGCTGGAGGTCATAAATGAAGTATTGTATAAATGTGTGATAAACGGAGAAATGAGAGGCAGAATTAGTTTGATGAATCTCACTGGAAGTGCATCGGCGCCGACAGCATTACTCTTAATATCACAGATTGATCCAATGACATCCATCTGCGTTACTGCTGCCAAGTGAAACTCATCATCACACCGTAACACCTCATAATTATTGGAATACTCGTAGGCCAAATCCAAACTCACCGGAACCTGAGAGAAGTGACAGTTCAATTCTTCAACAGTATGTCTGACCACCAACTTGGACTTATCCTTGCCTGCCCCGAGAGACTTTAAAGCGCGCCATTTGGAAGCCATTGATCTATTAGAGTTTAACAAATTTTTGAAATATTGACTTTTGGAATTTCTAATTAACTGTTTACATCTATTTCTTTTTGCTTTGTATTCGTCAAAAGTATTTGTATTGTGTGTTCGTCTGGCCAGTGTACATAGTCTATCTCGTTCTTTCATTAATTGTTTAATATCCTGAGTAATCCATGGAGCTGGTGTCCTGGTGACACGTCTTTTCCTTAAGGGAACATATTTATTGAAGAGATATTGTAGATTATTGACTATTATTAAAAGGATGTTATTGATATTATTAGTGTAGTAAATTCCTTCCCAGGGCATGTGAATTGTCTCTTGGAATAATGCTGTACTATCTATATTTTTGTAGTCATAATACTTGATTATTTTTGGCTTCATTTTGGGGGGCTTAATGGTGTACACGCAATATATTAGATCATGTCCAGAAAGTCCGGGAGCTGGGATCTGTCCATGAGTTCTTACCAATTTGGGATTAGAGACTACTATTAGATCAAGGAGGGTATGGGATGTAGCCGTATGGTGGGTGGCCTCCAGAGGGAGCAGAGTCAGGTTGCATGAGTCAAATATTGTCGTCAGTTGTGTTCTGTCAAAAGTAGCCGGTCCTAACAAGTCTGTGTTGAAGTCTCCCATAACAATAACATGGTTATAATTGGCCATACACTGCGTAAGACCCTCTTCAAACTCGTCCATAAAGCCTATGTGAGGCGGTCTATAACAGACAGCTAACAAAATTTTCTGTCTTGAAACAGTTATTTCTAAGAACAAATATTCTGGCTTATCAGCTCTAGATGTATCAGATTTGAACTTCGAGACTGGCTTCAATTCGCTTCTAACATATGCCGCCACCCCTCCTCCACCCTTATGCAATCGGTCGTTCCTAACAAGAGTGTAACCATCCAAATCAACTCCTCGTGACGACACAAATGGCTTCAACCATGTTTCACTCACCAGGACCACATCGCACTGATTCGACTCGAAAATACACCTGAATTCGTCAATGTGACCACCAACAGACTGTGCATTAACATGAGCTATCTTAAGGAAACCAGAATAGGGCTGTAGTTTATTTTGAAGCAAACATTTAGTGTCCGACGCGGCAGATCGGTCATCTACAGCACTCATAGCTGTTCTTTAACGAGAGCTGTAGTCCACAACCGCATCTGAGTGAGAGCAATCGCAAGCTATAAGTAACGAGAGGCAGTTTAACTTTCACATTCATACTTTCAATCATACATGCACATCCAAACATACTTACAAAAAAAAATATATATATCAAATAATAAGTGAGCAAAACTATTACAGGCCTATAACTTCAGCCCCTGTTTGATAAAATTTAATAACAAACAAACAAAATCACAAATAACAACAATCGGGTTTAGATACTAATCTACCTGGCTAGGTATTATCTGAAGGTGATATGGGAAAAACAACTAACTTTATTAACAGAACTAATAAGACTCGGTACCCACAATAAAAACATTATAGCAAAACTCCGCTCATGACATAAAAAGAAAAATGATAGTGAATTCAATAGTATAAAACATGAGAAAAAAAATGCTCATTCAGAACATAAATATATTTCTTTATTATGTCTGTGATCAGCAGATATGATGGATAACCAGAAAAGTAATCGACAGAAAATAAAATAAATAGAAGATGTACCTCGCTCTATAGTGCACTTTGCGATAAATGATAAGATGTATTGGCAGAATGAGATAAGCAACACTACGGCAGATAAGTAGGCTGATTGCAGTTACTGTCTTTCAATAAGAGTACGAATGAAAATACAGATTGATTCCAATCGTACCAAATGAGTTAGACGAATAACTCACCCTAGAAGAAATGCACAAAAAATGTAATGCAGGTCAACAGCTCTCATAAATATCTAGCATAAAATCTCGTACATCTCATAATCTCTCCCACACAAATCTCTCTCACTCATTCACAAACATGACTCAGACGCACCTTTCATACCAATCATTAATGCAAATTCTCATGCAAATCATTCAATCAATCAATGCAAATTATAGGAGAGTGGAAATGTGGCAAAATTCTCAACAATAGACCTATTCACTATTCTTCCCAAATTTTCATATTTCCTTGTTTAGTCATGATTCATGAGTGTTGTAGATCATCATATTATTACATAAATATATACTGGGAATTTTGTATCTCCTATTTAGGGAATGTTTACAAAATGGACAAATACTAGAATCCCAAATTATTTGAGATTTAATATTCACATATATTTAAAGTGCAAGAATTATGCAAATCAAAATTTCAGTCAGAAATTGAGCAGACCTTTAAAGACTAAAGAAATACGCCTACACTCTTTTGTATTGCAACAGCCACAAAAACGCTTAAGATTGGAACCAGTTTTCAACTTCAAAATTCGATACTGTCGAATTAAAAAAACTAGCCTCAAGATATATTACATCAACATGCAACAATATTCTATTATTCTACAGGATCCTGTTATATATTGAATGAATATGACCACCCACGACTCAACAATATCTATGTAATTCTTTTGTTCACATAATAGATTGCAATAGATTCGTGTTTTTAGTGAAATTGAACAATGATCCAACTAATTTATATCTTATGAACAGAAGAAAAACTTTCATTATTATGCATTGTTCAAATTTATGAAGGATCCAAAATTTGACAGCTAGCTGCAACTTTGATGCAAAACTATTATTATTCTGTTGAGAAAATATTGATAAGTTGAAATTCTAGGCATTTTTATGAAAGAACAGAATCACATTTTCTCAGAGAATTTTAAATCATAAAACAATGACAGAAGACTATTAGATTTTAGATTGATTGACATTTCTAAACAGTCTCATTAAAATGATCTTCTGATTCAGAAAGAATGAGTTCATCCAATCGAAAGCAAAAATCACAATCCCAGTGAAAGTGCCAGTCTTAGTAACAGCAGAGACAAACGAATATCCTATGGTATTCTATCCAATAGCAGAATAATACTCTGGTAACAGTGAAGTATTTCTGAAAATCAAATGATTGTAATTAAAATTTCAATTTCATGATACAGTTAGTTTATGCATCATCTTCACTTTGATTTTGCTACCAAGTACAATTTCTTATGGTTACATGATTCAGTTCATGTTGAACCCCTGTTATTGGACACACATCACATCATTAGGCAACTAATTATAGTCGGGTCATATTCTAAATAATATATCATGCATAATGTATTTCACTGATTTTCCATGAAACGAGGTTTAAGGAAAATATTACCTTATACTATAAAGTTAGTCCACGTTAAATTAATCTGATTTCTCTATGAAATGGAGCTAAATTTCCATACTGATTTGATAATAGAATAATATATTGTTTTCTATATGTGATAATGTGGTTGACTAGTTGTTCAGGGAACAAGCGCTCCACAGGCAAACCAGTCCCATGTATGCTGTGGCTCAGACAACGTAGGTGTATGTCAAGGTTGGTCTACATGTGGACAAGAAAGTCCAAAGTGTATCAACCTGCATTCGTGTCGTATCTAATGTTGCAGAGTTGTGTATCTTGTGCGTGGGTGCCAGACACAGAACAGCTGATTTTAATGCGCTCTTTGCTTGTTGCAGATGGTGACGCGCATGTGCGAGAATTCAATCAGTGCTTCCCATCTCCACTACTAGATTGCGCTGGCTCGAACCGACCATCTCATTTTGGTTTAGCTGGTTGCGAGATATGTGTGTCGTCCACTAATCTCAAAGAAGAAACGTCAGTGTGCTACGAAAATCGCCGACGATTACAAGACGACTATCTATTAAAATGTGTTGATAAGTGCTTTCATTCACATGGTGCGGGTCATGTTGTGATACAGTGCGGTTATACTGAAAAAAAAATCCACTATGTAGGTGGAGATGGTGGTACTCAAATATCAGTGATTGTTATCAGTTGTGATTATTCTCTAAAATGTTATATTATACATGTTAAACGTGGAATTGATATTGAAACAAGTAGATAACTGAGAACATATCAACCCAACTGGAATATCGAAGGGTTCTCCGAACAGGTACATTAAGTAATTTGTAAAACCTCGTCTTCTGAAAAGTAGTAATATCCCTTCACAAACATTTTCCAAAAAGGAAAATATTGTTGCAAGGTAGATTTTTATTGTTAACTTTTGAAGAGGTTAGGGAAAATTGAAACTTGAAACCACACTATATCGACAAGATTTATGAACATTTGTTATTGATTGCAACCCAATTTGAACGGTTGAACTGAATAAAAAAAGCAACAACAAATAGAAAGAAAGATACGTACGGTATGTACTTCATCTTTGGATAAAATATTTGAGTTTATGTATAGCTCTTCATATAGTCTTTTGCACACTTGAAAACGATATCCGAAAACCACACGTGGTTTGCAAGATTTATTTTTTATTCAAAGCCTGTATCTCCCGATGTGCGGAATTATTTCTTATTTCGTCTTTTGATGTGTGCATTTTCCATTGAAGCGTGTTCAAGTTATGTGAATACTTGAGTTGGACCCTGAGTGTTGACTGCCTCCCCGAGAGGCGGCACGACCATGCTGTCGTACATGGTTCCCTCCCTGGAGGAGAAGCCGCCTCCAGTGCCGGTCCCGCAGACCTCTGCTTCCTCCTCAACGTCCGCGGCCTCCAAGGATCATCGCCTCCAACTTTCGCTGGCCCCCGATCGCCTCACTAACGGACAATTGACTAACGGCCATCATGCCGCCCCCGCACCACATGCTACCGCCCCCGGAGGCCGTAAAGCGGCCGTTTCCACGGAAAGCAGCGCTAGCAGTTTGAGCAGTGGCGACACACAGACTCACCACGACAAGCCTAAGCCCAAACTACTCAATGGAGCCACCAAAAACACTTCTCTCAAAAGGTAGGACATTGAATTTTCCAACATCCTTTTTTTTAATATTATATTGCATGTCTATTCAATTAAACATAACAAGGGTATAATTGGTGAAATCAAACACAATAGACAAAGTTATCTTCGAATGTTCCTGATTTTATCTTCAATTTTTTGTCTGTGGTGTTCAATAACGTGATTTTAAAAACAATTTGTAGGCTTTTCAATCTGGCGAAACCTCTGATGGAACTAAAAACCATACTGAACATGTTCATCCCCAGTAGATCCTGGCGTGTTATAAGTTAAAAGATTTGAAAAAGTGAAAAAATTATAATATCAAAACATATTATTAAAAAGTAACTGAACAGTCGTTTGCAGGGAGTAGTTTACTTAAGGTATATTCCAATATACACAATCATAATCTCTGTACCTATAACGTGAAATTTATGTGACATACCATATCATTTAAAAGTTTCAGGAACAAGTTCCAATTCTAATTTATTCAAAGGTTGAGAGATGACATGTGCTATTTTATTACTACCGTGTGATGCGGGTTGCCTATACCCACCCTTTATCGCTCCTGCTTCACGAACTTATTGTAGACTAGCAGATGACCCGTGCACTGTAAGGGTCCATTTAAAAATTTGACCCACTGAAATCTAGAAGAATAAATAGGCTTATAACCATCCTTGATAAATTAATAATCAATATGCAAAATTTCAAGTTAATCAGTCAAAAAGTTCAGACGGGATGATGCGTCATTCGTGAATTTCCTATCCCGTACGTGTATAAACCGATTCTTTCCTTTATCATATTATATTAAAGACTCAATTGGTTTAAATGTCATCTATTTTTCTACATAATTCTCAAGTTAATGATAATATTTGTCAAAAATAGCACAGCATTAATGATTAGCTATAGAATGCATTTATGTGTAGCCTATTATATAATTTGTAGTGTAGAAATTTTTGAAAACTCATTTATTTGGAAGCTGTAAGCTATTCTGATACCTTACAGTATCAAGATTTTTGTGAGAGACTAGTTGCATTCTATTTCTGAGAGAATTATTCATGAGGGAAATATATATGATACCGGTAGGCCTACATAAAGTTATAGTTCGTTTTTGTTTAAATTAAATTCAAGGAAAAACTATGATTTTATAACAAAATAATAATTAGTAGGCTATTACATGGTGGTATGATAAGATGAATCAGGAGTAAAGCGCTTATGATTGGTTTTCACTAAATTTCTGTTCAATTATTTTGTTATCCATTCTAAAGGCTTACAAATTAATAACGTATTGATAATTATTTATTTATTTATTTATTTATTTATTCAAGGTGATACACATACTATAATTAGGAAAGAAAAAACAGGCAATTGCCCAAAACTTCTTCAGTTCCTGGATTTTCACATATTAAAAATAGTCCAAACAATTATTGTTAATCCACGATCCACGCAAAGAAAAAGATGTAACTTACAAACTCACAATAATAAAATAATGAATAAGTCAAGCAATAAAACGATGACTGCAAACAGTGAAAACGAACACTGCAAACACTGCAAACGAACACGTCAAACAGTGAAGTGTTGTTCACAGGAATGCTCTGTAGCTGAGTGAGTAGCTGGCATTCTAGTGCTGCAGAGCGCGCCGAATTCTTTCAAGGGGGTGTAACTCAGTGGTAGAGTGTCTGCTTCGCATGCTGAAAGTCCTGGGTTCAAATCCCAGCACCTCCAAGTATTTTTTGCTGATTGAAAACGTTGTATTTATGATTGTAAATGCCGAATGGACTTATCCTTGTTGATAATTTTACTGAAAAATAAGTTTTTCACGTAGATTCATTTAAAAAATTATTTTCAGTTGAAGTATGTAGAGTACACATATTTATATTTTACTAGTAAGTTCAGTATTTAGCCTTTGCAGTCGGAATAGTGTTTTAAGGATTGTCCTCATTGGTCGGATGCACCAATAATTATTGCATAATGACCACAGTCACAGTCATTTCCTGGAAATTTCTTATAAAGCTCAATCTTGAACATATTGATGTTGAATTTATATAAAATTAGTAAGCAAAATAAATGTTACGAATCCATGTTCTGAGTACATTAGTTTTAATGTCTCGATACAAAATAACTTTTTTTCTGATTTCTTCTGATATTAGTTGTTAGGCAATGCAACCAAACTTGGTCATAAAATAAATGAATGAATGGATAAATAAATGAATAAAATAGTTTATTAATACGGCTAAATAAAAGAACCCAATACTGAGAGAAAATAACTATAATATTATATGAGCAAGATTTATTCTATTTATGAGTTAGTTGACCAGGATCAAGTTATTTATTTAGAATTTTCATGTTTTTAACAAATTATGAGTTCTTGAATTTCAGTTCAATTCAATTTTACAGTTTGAACAATTTGAAAAAAAATTTAACGATTTTTAATTTTTATTTGATTACTCCCATATTATGTTATAAATTGCGATCATTGTACTTTGTTTGAGAGCGGTTATTTACTTGTCAGTTTGTTGACTCGTAATTAGATTGTGCCGAATAGAAGTGCATGTGCCATTAACTGTTAGAGACACGGCGGTTTAAATGTGGCACAGTTACACGGAAGCACTACGTTGTTCTAAATTTGATAGCACGCTATCACACTGTAGTCATGCAATATTTGAATGCAGAAAGCCAAGATAGATCGATGCTCGCTGTCCCAAAACATTTAATTGCATTTAAGATGAATTTTTGTCAAATTGGAGAAAAATGTAATAATATTTTTGCTTTTCATTTTGGGGAATCATCATTTTTTTGGTCTTGTTTGTTGTTTCATATAAGAAAGAAACTTTAGAAAAACACTTTAATATTTTATATCTTATACATTTTTAGCTTACTTTAGTCTCAAAGTTCAAATCTTCATGATCGTTTCAATTTTTAAAGAGTTAAATCAGAATAAAAATCAAATAATATGAAAAATATAAGTAAAATTTACTTTGTTCGTGAAATTTCCTCATTGTCATTTTTGAAAATTATTTTGACATCATTTAATACTATGCAATTTGTATAATACCATTATTATCTTCAATGATAGACGTAGCAGTTTTCATTGAACTCAGGTTCTGTATCTTATTTTTGATGAATTATTTCATAATGTTTATCAAGTGCCTAGTTTTCGATTGATTCAATTCCTGTCCCTGCCACATCCCAAGGACCTACTGGCTTGAACATTGTAAATTCCCAAGTATAGGAGTAAAGTTTGGAGTAGTCCAGACAGGCTTCTTCATTCCGTTCTTGCGGTTTTTCACATGATTGCGCATCATTCAAGTCTGGTCTGCCTATTCAAGTTCAAGGTTAGATATATTCTGTTTAATATTGTTCAAGATAAGGCATTTAAGGCTTTGCATCTTTCGACCTCCATTTTGCAATTAATTTCTGGACACTTCCAAGAAATGTAGAGATCATCTCTGCTACTGACTGTTTGCCTCAAATCATCCAGAAAATCACACCAAATACTTCATTATCACAGTCACTGCTGAGAGTATAGTTGACATCAGTTTCTTATAAAGATATTTGTTGACTTATCCAAGTCAACTCTTCCAGTGATAGCTGATAGAACATTCCTGAAATTTTAACAGAAATATTCGTTCGACTTCTTTTTTCATGCCTGACTTCTCTGTTGGAACGAAGTCAGATCTCTTTGGTGATAGAAGTTTTCTGATTATTCAGAACAATAAAGCTATAATTCGTTGCCTTCATTGATGAAATACAGTTGGACCTTCGGTGTCACTATTCTCTAGAATTCTTGGCTCACCAATTCATCACCAATTGAGTACTATGTAGCCCTTTTTAATAATAAAATTCATTTTTAATAACAAAATATAGAAACGCCATATTTTTAAATAACAAAATATAGAAACTACTATGGAAACGCCATTCCTGATTAATAAGTTGATTGAGTTGGTCGTTCAGGGACTGCGCCCATTATTACTCAAAGGAAGGTGATAGATCAGGAGTGTAAAACATCTGACGAGGAGATATAATGTACGATAACGGTAAACGAAGAAAAAATCATTCAAATGTACTTGGAAAAGTTGTAGCGGATAAAAAAAAACTTGATTAGGCTATATGTATACAAGAAGTGTTCTTCTTCTGGTAACCTAGTCCAAGTCTAACTAAGTACAAGAATTATGTTATCTCAGACTAGAGATGAAATTTTGAAAGACAGGGCAAAACTTTTGACAAACTGAGCCAAATTTATAAATTAGGTCATGCCAGTCTAGCTGTATCTAGTAGCCAAAAGTGCCGGCCGGTCCCAGTTGTAGTAATTAAGAAAATTATAGCATCCGCTCAGGTTTCATGCTTGTTAGCCATGGAGAGAGACCATCTGTATTATTTAAGTGAGCCAGCCGCTCACTCGCAATAAAATAACATTTGCATAACTCTCGCTTTTTACGGTTCCATTGTTTAATAGTCAATGTAGGCTTTGTTATGGAAGCATCAGGATTCACTTTATCCAATATGCATGTATATTCATGTTATCTCCACTCTGATAGCTGCCACCTAAGGCTTCTTGTTCGTCTAACGTTTTAATTAGAAGCACCTCGTCATTACGTTGAAAAAATTAGAAACCAATTTCTAAGATAGTTTGATAAATTCATATTCATGATCCTATTTTATATTTATGTTTTAAATATCATCCTAAGCGGGGTGCACTCCAAGCGGGAAGTACATACTTTTATATCGACTGATACTCTTGTCAAATCAACAAGAGTGTAAAGTGTAGTAGTGTTGAATAACGAAGTATGAAAATTGAGTTCATCTTCTGAAATTGTAGCTTGGTGAAAATAGGAATCAATAAAAAAGTAGAAAAGATTCAAATAATCTTGCAAGATGAATAATTTCTCCATTGATTTAAGATAATTTCAATGCAGACAATAAATCAATGTGATCGGTACATTTTGAACTTCCTGCTAATCACTCCGCTAATGTACACTTTGTATTTGACGAAATTGATGGATTTTACACATAAATGAATTGATGGAAAGTTGTAGATAACTCAGCTGTGTTTCTCTCTCAGGCAATTGGTGTATCACTGCAGTTGATAACATACATTGAATGTCAAGAGGGCGACTGTTTATTAAAGCTGCCTTCCGCAATTTAGTTGCAAGATAATTTTACAATTTAGCACTCATTTTGTTCTATTGTCAGCAGCTCCATTTGATGCAATGAATTTTAGCAGTCATTGCACATGCGCATCAAACCACTAGGTATATGACATTGACATTGACCTAACTTATGACGCCCACGATTCAAATTAACTTTCAGTATTGTATCATTGACAAGCAGTTAATAGAGAAAAGCATACTCAAATGATACGGAGTGGTTGTTCAGTGAACAGTCTAAAATAAATGTAATTTATCATAAACAGAAACTATTTTTTTAAATTGTAATTTTCAAGAGAGTAGAGTAGCAATAAACCTACTACTTGGAGGAAATTGGAGTGATGAATTCATTCCCTTTCCAGTTATGCAATTTGTAGGTTGAAAAAATATATATTATAGGTAAATGCCAAAGAACAACAGGATCATCACAATAATATTGTGATGTTTAGTGACTGAATAAATTGAACAAATAATGAAGGAATCAGAACATTTTTTTCAAATTCTTCTTGAAATAAATTTTTAGTAGCTGAAATGTAAAAATAAACTATTCACCAAAGTTTCACTGAATGCACTTACCTGCAGCATCCATGAATCATGGATGCTTACTTTTGAATGCTTACTTCAGATGAATACTTTCGATGCTTACTTTAGCCACAAGTAATTTAAGAGCGAACCCTAATGAGAAAGAATATTCAAGTAAAGACTAGCGGCCAAATTCATGAAAAAAAGATTGAGTTACAATCAAATTTCCATTCAAATTTAGTTGGAAACATTGTCCAATAATTTTTATGAATTAAATATTTTGAATCATTATCCTATGTGAAATGATATGGGGAAAAATTCTTCATCAAAAAACGTATTTTGTAATTTCGTACTTACCAAGAAGCTTTTATGAATGACATCCACACTTCTAAACTATGAAAGGCAAAGTTCAATTACATTCTAGTATTTCAGTGACAAATTCCACGTAGAAACTCATCTTCTTCAATAATTCTCTTATAATTGCTTGATGCTCATCTGTGTGACGTTTGTTATTTTTTCGAAGAATAGTGTCCTTTATCTGTGACCAAGGCAACATTATATATAAAGTGTTATTGATGGAAGATGTCCCCTTCCTATGAAAGCACCCTCCGAGTCCATCTCCCGACCTACTATCATCATTTCCTGAAAAAGTATTGGCATTCTGTTTTTCGCATCGTTCTCCCTATCTTTTGTGCGAAGGCCAGGCAGGCCAAGTCCTGTGGGGCGTTAGGCGTAAATGGATTTTCTAAAGCTCCCTGTTTATGTAAACAGATTGTATGGGATTTGGCGCAGTTGCCAGTTCGTTTCTTCTAACAATCGGATAAGAATGAGAACGAATACGGCTGTTTGTATCAATAAGTAGGCTGTGGCGCTGTGCTGTGTGAATCGGCTTGAAAGTGTGTTTGAACTTTGAAAGCGCTTTTCTCTGTTATTAAATTGATTTTAAGGATGAATAGTTTTATAAATGCTGCTGTTTTCAGTCAATATGGCAACTCCGGAAGTGATGAATTATTGTTGGTCCAGTTCAATATGATTGAATTCAAAAATTACATTCAAAATTATGTAATCTAGTACCACTGAATATACCAGTAGTTCACTCCCTTTCTGTTGTCGGTAGCATTTTTGTAGCTGACTACATATTTTAGATCTCCCTCTGAAAAAAATATTTCATTGTCAGGGTTGAAAATGTAGTACAATAATTTGTTTCATTTGAAATCGATATTTCTATCTACAACAGAATATTGCATTTTTTAAATTTTGGTAACATTGCGTTGACACATGTCAATATCATACAGCGCAATCCTTCACTGTGTTTTATTACATAATATGTGCCGAGCTCTCGTGACTGGACTAATAATGAGCATGATACACGTTTCCCATCCACTATAGTGGAGCTCTCAGTCTCATCAAGTATAATTTGTTAATTGAACAGGGGCTACAATACATAAGACACTCATGACTTGGAAACATGTTGGGTCTCGCTCATATACGTGACATCCCTTCGTGGGACTCAATTTGTTGCTCTCACATATTTAATCAAATTGCATCATAGAAGCTGTCGTTACTGATGTTATTGATGCTTGAAGCGTGTTTCAGAATAATGGTATGACACTCTCATGTACTACTGTCGCACGTTGGGTGCAATATTAGCATGAAGAGGGTTATTCACGGTATATATAGAATAATAAAATATTTTTCTGATATTTCTCAAAATAATAGGCTTCAATAATAATAGTATTTTTCAACTATAAAAGAAATTCACTTGTTTAATCCGACAATTCTCTTCTTCTAGATGTTTATTCACGGTGCTAAAAAATATCGCAACATTTACCCTCCACCTTCGATGAGAAGACCAGTTCTTCATTATTTTTAATCTGCTATATTTTATTGAAATTTTGTTGTATTTTTAAAAATACATATTATTTGAAAGTGTATTCTCCAGAAATCATTTAGTAACATGAGTAAAATCTATATTGAAAATAATATTGGGGGTTCTATAAACTGTGACACTAATAGTCAGATGGAAAAGGTAGAGGGTGGAAAAACGTTAATAGCATCTAGTTATAAGCCTGTTAATGAATTCCTCCGTTTAGAACTGAAAACTAACATCGATTGATTGCTCTTGCATAAAAAACTAACATGGACTGATTCTGGTAGAAAAAGTAAGCATATTGATTGAGAAATTCGGGAACTAATACTGAATGGGCTCGAAAGCGAGCAAAGCGGAAATATGGCTGGTATAGTTGCACTGAATATCTGGTACATTGAATTACACACATGAATGGTTGAAGACCCCGCCTCTGATTGATGTAGGCCTGTATGGCCTGGTGTCCATGAGGTGAAGCAACTACCGGAGCCACGCTAGCCATCTGACTAATGGCTGTCACAGCCCAGCTTCCTGTGAACACTCTATTGTGACACATGGCACTCATCACACAATACAAAATGCATCAGGGTGTATGTCATCCAGGAAGTGGATTGACAATGTAGTAGAAGGTGGTGTCCATCATTGTTAATTTTTTCACAAATTTTGTTAAAACAGAGCTTTGCTTGTTTTTATTGAGTGTATTCAATGTAAACCAAGATATTTTAATACATTTTTTATAACATTGAACAAGGTTTGTGCCAAAGTCTTGTTTGACCTGAATACATATGAAAACTGCTGTTTATTCAACAGCACTTTATCTCTAGTGAATATTTTTGTAAGAGTGGATCAAGGATTCAGAAGATCCCAGAGTGAAATTATTTGAAGAGATTTCCAGGTTTCATTTCAAGATTCTGGAAGCATTGGTGTAATTTGGCGACTAATTGATTGTGGATTGTTTGATTCAATCCGAGTGAATATTTTGTTTTAATAGAATGTTATCTATAACATTCTTACATCACTTGCAAAATTTTTCAATAATCCAGCCGGTCTGCGAAGAAAACTATTTTTCGGGAATTGATAAATTCGATTGAAATATCAGGTGGTCGAAGATTCCCTACTACAGTCGTTGTAGACACAGGTAGAGTAGACGTTTTGAGAATGGCGCTGATTTATTCCAACACAAAACGGCAACAGATATTATGTCTTGCTATACTATAGATATATAAGTTTGCTAGTACCTGCAGACAGAGCCTCTCCTGGGAAGCTGGCCAACTTAATTTCAAGCAACAATAACTGCTTAAAATAAACGGAAAAGGACTTGAGCCTTCGACCCAACGCGCGCCAACTCCCATACGCGTGCGGCCGCAATCGCCACATTAACCTTGCAAGTCTGTTGCGATGACTTTGAACTACATTTCAAGTTTATGGCTATGAGCCGTTGAAAGCTTTCTATTTAAAAAAAAATTTTTTGCAGAATATAATTCAATAATTACGCTCTATCTTTCCAATATAATTGTTATGACGTCTTGATAATGTATGCTCAAATTTATTAGCTTCGAGATTATTGAATTATCTTCCTCATTCAGAGAGAAAGCTTTTTATTTTGAATTGAAAAGAAAGATAGAGTGGGTGGGATACGAGAGGGTAATCTCAGAATATCAGTCTATTTCACGTAATAAATACTCACATTTTAGGCATCTCATCATCGTCTGTATAGTCTATCTCAACTCTTATTATTTCTTTTTAATAAATTATTATCTATTGAAGCTAGTAAAAATTTCATGGCTCAAGACATGGAAAGCACAATTATGAAAACTCAATTATGGAAGGGCACTCGTGACTGTATTTTTTTGAATTTTCACTACCAACTTTCCAATCATGATTATAGAGGAAGTCCTAGAATTGAAAATCTTCAAAGAATTTGCTCTAATATTACATTGCTGCTTAATGAATGATGAAAAAACACTTGAACAAAAATAGTATAGTTTAGTTGTGTATCAGCATATATTTGAGAAGCTCTAGAGAGCTACAATAAATGTGTTAGAAGATGGAATAGGGAATAGAAAAGTTCTTGATTCTTATAAATTTGAACACTACCAATTTCAACAGCAGCAAAAACGTAGATCGAACTTGAAGTGAAGCCTCTGTGTAATTCCATTAGCAGTATTTTGCGACATTGCACATTTTAATAGCATATCGTAGCTATTCACCATTGGATGAATGAGAAGCATTCATGTTATTTCTGAGAAATGCTGACAATTTGAAGTGCATCCCACTATAGACCTACTACTAAATTTACGGGGTGGAATTAGTCTCTTTCAACATTCGTGAGATGAAACTTGCATTTTGGTGCGACGCATAAACCATTGCAACTATGCCTTGGCTCTTGGGTTGTAGGAGGAACAGCGTGAAATGGAATAGCGTGACTGAGCCACGTTATAAGCTGAATATAAGAGCTTTTCTTTGATCATACATCGTCTTCCGCTAATCGCATTATTTGAGCAGCATTCAGGTCATCAGTCTCATCAACTGAATGAAGCAACGGCACTCAGTTGCACTAGTAGTTGATACATTTCCTGTTATTAAAATTGACTACGCTTTTTAAGGATAATATTCCGTGTAATTTCTACCATTGAGGATGAACTTCTCATGTTACGGTACTGAGTGAATTGGATGGCTGAGAAAAAATGATCATCGATGTTCTCCTATCTCATTCATTAAACATTGATAATTGAAGAAAAGTAATTAGTTTTCCTGCACTAACGAGGTTCAGTCACCCTGATGGAATAGGTTAAAGAATGGGTTAGGGAATATGGCTGGATAGCTTAAATAACTTTGGATCTAGTATCGAGATAAAACAGAGAAGTTCAACTAAGCTGAAAACTTGAAGCATATTAAATATATTGATGAAAACAGAACACAACATTGAAGAAATTACCAGTTATTCAATTATTTTATAAATTAGAAGCAGATAATCGGAATTCAGTGATAATTCATTCAATTTTTAACCCCGAAAACTCCAAGATTATATCAGAGAGAGTGAAACCAATAGAAGTGTTTCCCAAGCGAATGCAAATACTGAGCTTTTGTGCTGAATATCTGTCCCCCTACACACAACATCCCATCGATTTTCAGCTCAGGTCATCCACGTGGTCCTTTCCTATCTCTCTCTATTTCTAAAGAATCTCTTAGTCAATATTTTCAAATGAAGCCCTTGATTATTGAAAATGTAATACTCATTATGTAAGGTGTTGATCCATTTATGACATGGAACACTAGCGACTAATGTTATCTAACATTCCGTATTTCTATGTAGTGGTGAAAACTGAATTGAAAATTATTAAATTTATTATTGAATTGAATACTGATCAATAACGAATACTGTGTGGAATACTACAGAATATAAATTTCAATTTAATACTTTTGGAATACTTTAAGAATTGATACAGTAGAATTGTAGTATTATAAATGCTACAAAAATGAAATTTTGGTGCTAAACGAAATCTTCTGTACTAAAATGAGAATAATATTATAAATCTGGCAGGTCACGTTTGTAACAATGTTCATTGTTGGTTATAATCAATAACGATTGTTGTTTTTCATGAATATTATCGAGTATCGTGGATTCAAAGCATTAATGGCATCAACTCTTTTGAATCGAATTACAAAGTCGATTACGTGGTCCGGAAATATTTTTCATTTGATAGGATTACTAGAACAATCTAGAAAACTTTATGATATCCCATTCCTAGATCTGTTTATTTTATTTCTATTCTTCTAAATTATCCATCACAGACTTACAACATACGATATTGCTGTTTATTCAGAAAATCTTTTTGTACTTATTCAACAGTTTTCTCTCTGTCAACGCCAGAAGCTTCATCTTTATCTAGATTGCCATATCTTAGTTATAATGAGATTCCATTGGCAGTTTTTCTTTTCATGATAATTTTCCTTCTTCAACTCAGCTATTTTGCCAAGCTCACAGCTTTATTAGACACGTCAGAATATTTTTTAAAGTGGCCAGAGCACTAATGCATTTTGACCGTAAATAACAAGGCGAGATAACATATATGCGTTCTGGTTATGATGCTTCCCAGATAATGAGAATAGCAGGAGCCGTTTTTCATTATAATCTGGGCTGTAGACATTGAAATATGCGTATTTGCTATTCAAAACTCGGCCTGTTCTTATCCTGGATCCTCTTAATCCATTTACATTCCACACCACTCATAAGCACACGAAAACTCCCACTCGATCAACATTATGCAATCCACTCAATCCTGTATTCCCCAAAATTATTTCTTCCTTACTCCTTGTCAGAAAGTCAATCTTTCCTTTCTCCTCTCCCATAATATTAAATGTATACTCTGCAAGAAAAATTACAAAACCACATTACATTATGCAAGCAATCTATCACACTTTATCTTTTTAACCTTGAAATCAACTACTTTCAATCAACTAAGAGCATCCGTGACTTGAAAAGTGTCATCGATCAACCAGGTCTAGTGATTTGATAATATTCGTGTCACCATCTACCAGGGCTGATGATTATTTTTGTGTAAAATCTTGATGGAAATATTACCGGGTAGATGAGAATCGGCTACTATGATTGTAACCTGTCACGTTACTATGGATTTTATCAATCTCATTATAAACATTGATGGTTTTCTATTGGAAAATCAACAACTGGATCAAATTTGAATGAATCAAAGTTGATTGAAGAAAGATAAAGAAGATGGAATTACTTTTAAAAATAATTCTACCTCATTCCACTTACTTAAAAATCATAAACCTATATCTGTTGTTGTTTTTGATCGTCAAAAAGTAAATGGAAAGCACCCAGTTTTAACTATTTTGAAAATCGAATTTCCTTTGATAATTACAATTTGAGTTGCTCGAAAACATTTTTAATCATGCCCAATACCTAAACAGAAACCAAGAAACAGGCTTGAACAGAGTTTTCTGTATCCCTCTTTGGAAGTCAACCATTCTTAATGCTTTTTTATCAATATTGATTCTATTTGAAAATCTAGATCCGTTACTCATAATGAAGTGAATGTTATTCGAGGTTAGAGGTTTTCTTGCTTTGATATAGAAAATATGCTATGATATTTCTTATACATCATAATATACAGTATACAGTATTTGATTTATTATATTCCTCACTCCAATCAGTGGCTGTCAATCACTGAATACATAGCAGTACCCTGCAGCAGTGTTTGAAAGAGGGACCTCATCAAACGGTGGTTGAGTTTTCTCGCGAAGAAGGGAAGTTTCAAAGCTTTCCCAGTCATTTTCCTACCCTTTCCACCCATTCAGCAGCTTTTCCTTTTCGCCTCTCAATTCGAAACATAAAACGACCAGCCTCCACCCTCAAACTGCTGAGATTACGTCCTCTTTCTAGTCTGTCAGCCCTTTTTCGCTTGTAAAAAGACGCAGTAAAATTCCCACACTTTCTCTTACTACTTCCTTATTCATCTCCTTCTTCTCTTAATTTCATTTTTGTTCTCTTTACTCCGTTTTTCATATCTTTCTCCTTGTCTACTGAATGGATTTTCAAATAAGTAGTATCATTAACACAATCATTAAACACGTTGATTAATCTCAGTTAGTCTAAAACAAGTATTTGACCAGTTTCTTGATATTGATATATTTTTGATACTTTTCTATTATATGAAACGTCTAGTGGGAAGAAAAAAGCATAATGATTTTAATTGAATGATATTGACTCCGATTTGCATTGATATGCCCCTCCATTTAGGTTTGAAAATAAAATAATCAAGTAAAGTGAAATCATGTGGAGAACATATTTTATTTTATTTCATTTTCGATGCACATTCAAACACTCCTATTATTAAAACTCATTCAAGTATGGCATAAAGTCATTAATTTGTGGCATGAAATAAGTCATGCGTTTCAGGATAATGCAATAACAGCATTTTATCTCACTCATTCAAGAAATCTGAATAATGAATTTACGGGTTACTTGGTTTATTCTCCGTCAACAAATAATCAATATATTTAGAAATCTGCATGTAAATAGAAAGGAGATAAGGAAGTATCTCATATTATCCATTCCAAGTCCAAACTTGGTTCATTGAATTTCCAAGAACATATTAGAAAGTGCAATTCTAATCATAATAATATTTGTTCAACAGTTTATGGGTTCAATTCAAATCAATGCAGAACATGAGTTTTGGCAGCCAAAGATAATTCTCATAGATATAATATTTTTGTTTGAGTTAGTGAATCACACAACATGATTTCTCTTCTAGATTAGGATGAATAATCCATCTCCATATCGCAAATATCCAAAACAAACATTGTCTCCTCGTTTTAAAGTAGGTAAACAAATTCTATCTTAATCAAGAACTAATACACTTAACAATTAGCAGAATTTGTAGTTATTATTAAATATTTTGTCATATGTTGACTGAGAATCAATTATCATTCGAATGTAAATATGAGAGCTTTCTCTTACTAATTCCATGATATTGGTTTCTACAACATCGATACTCATATTTTCTTCGATAGCTATCTAACATTCACCATTTTCTCATAACATACAGTATTACTTGGTGGTTTCTCATAAAATATGTCAGAGTAATCTAATATGGTTACTGGGTGATTGTGATTATTCAAAGTGGAATATAATACTGGTAATATTGTTGTCACGTCGCAGATAATATAATATTATAACTGAATGAGCTTGAGACAGTCATGTGCAATAATTATGTAATCACTCAAATTGATTGTTATTTGATATTCGAAATATTTTACTGATAATCGAAGAAACAGTTTGGCATTTGTACCAGAATCATGAGTTTTGACAGAGAAGTTGTAGCTGAAATAGCGTGACAATAAGTATGCCAACTATAAGTGGGTTTTTGGGTGCTATAAGTGCATCTTCATAAAGGATTGATGAAGATTGATTGAGCCGTGCTCCAATTTAGAATCGAACTTCGCCTATTAACTTTATAGTACGATCTAGCACACAGCACATTTTTACGTTAAGGGGTTGGAATTGTCGCAGACAGACTCCATCAATAAGTGATGCTCATCCTGACCTTGCATGGCTTCCTTGTCGAGACCCCTCTCCCCCAAATCCCTTCCCCCCATCCCCCCAACACCCCCCAAACAAAGTTCGGTACTCAGAGATATCGATTTTGTGTGATATTGAAGACGACTTCGTTTTTCTTGCTTGAGCTGCCTACTAGACTGTATGAAAGGGTGAAAGACTTCTCAAGAGGAGCCATCTACAGTTTGATGCATTTCACCCGTCTGGAGTGCTGCACCGTGAAACTTTGAAGCACATGCATAAATTGAAACTTTTGATGGCTGAATGGAGGCTCATCCTCCCATCCTTGCCTCATTCTGAAGAAACTTTATACAAGTTGAACTTTTATCTACACATGCTACTTCTCTATTATAGCTTGTAACAGAGTTTTAACATGTGTAACGTACATTATAATTTATTGTTATTTTTTGCAGGTACTTTGATGAAACTCTTTCCACTGTAACTGTAAGTGAACCCAATAAAATTTTACTTATCATTTCCTATCTTTAGCTAGTTTGAGATGGAAAGCTGATATTATTTTTTATGTTCTACGATTATAGAAATTATACTTTGACTTCAGACCTGGCCTTGGACATGATTAAAAGTATCTTATAGATAGAAAGTATTCATAATAATTATCTACTGTGTCCATAATATAACGCATTTCAGATTTTAAATTGCATCTAAACATGACTCGCTATGTAGGTGTATGATAGCCATTGTTCAACACTCAAGTTATTGCCAGATCAATATGTCCTGTCTAGTACTGTTTGAACAGATTATACTGTCATTCAGTTTATTTAAATTCAGTAAAATTATTTTTGCTATATTCTATGAGGAATATACTCACAGAACAGTTCTAATCGTATCGAGTTGATGATCATGTTTTTTACCTTGGAAAAGAGGTCTCCTTTCGCCAGCTCAAAAGTTTTGAGGTTCAAAATCATTTCCCTCTAGTTTGGATCCCATCTTGAACTGTTGGTCCACTTTTCACTCTCATCATAATTCCTCAAATATTCATGCACAAGCCTGGGGCACATGTGGGCATCATCCTCAGTAGAGAATCATTTGACTTCTCTCAGCTGCAAGATTTAGCCTACATAAAGTACTGTGGGTACTCAAAACTCATACTGCCTCCTCCACACGTATCATCTCACTCCAACCAAAGTAATCTCTTCTTGAATGAGGAGAAATGTCACGATTCGTGTTCCTATAATTAAAACACAGACTGCAGTTAATTGGGTACCTACACTGTTGCAAGGAAGACATGTTTATACGCCCGCCCCTTCCTATCATCTCCACTAATTAGGCTTATATTCTGAGTTCTTTAGCAAACTCTGTATTTTTTAAATAAAATTGGAATTTATTTTAAATTATTTTCCAACAAACAGTATAAAATTAATCATTTGAAAGTTATAATCATGATTGGAGGAGTTTTATAGTTATGAAATATTATACAAGCCGGAAAAGTAAAGGGTGTGTGTGTGTGTGTGTGTGTGTGTGTGTGTGTGTGTGTGTGTGTGTGTGTGTGTGTGTGTGTGTGTGTGTGTGTGTGTGTGAGTGAGTGAGTGTGTGTGTGTGTGTGTGTGTGTGTGTGTGTGTGTGTGTGTGGTGTGTGTGTGTGTGTGTGTGTTGTGTGTGTGTGTGTGTGTGTGGTGTGTGTGTGTGTGGTGTGTGTGTGGTGTGTGTGTGTGTGTGTGTGTGTGTGTGTGTGTGTGTGTGTGTGGTGTGTGTGTGTGTGTGTGTGTGTGTGGTGTGTGTGGTGTGTGTGTGTGTGTGGTGTGTGTGTGTGTGGTGTGTGTGTGTGTGTGTGTGTGTGTGTGTGTGTGTGTGTGTGTGTGTGGTGTGTGTGTGTGTGTGTGTGGTGTGGTGTGTGTGGTGTGTGTGTGTGTGTGGTGTGTGTGTGTGTGTGTGTGGTGTGTGTGTGTGTGGGTGTGTGTGTGTGTGTGTGGGTGTGTGTGTGTGTGTGTGTGTGTGTGTGTGTGTGTGTGTGTGGTGTGGTGTGTGTGTGTGTGGTGTGTGTGTGTGTGTGTGTGTGTGTGTGTGTGAGTGAGTGAGTGTGAGTGAGTGAGTGAGTGAGTGAGTGAGTGAGTGAGTGAGGAGTGAGTGAGTGAGTGAGTGAGTGAGTGAGTGAGTGAGTGAGTGAGTGAGTGAGTGAGGAGTGAGTGAGTGAGTGAGTGAGTGAGTGAGTGAGTGAGTGAGTGAGTGAGTGAGTGAGTGAGTGAGTGAGTGAGTGAGTGAGTGAGTGAGTGAGTGAGTGAGTGAGTGAGTGAGTGAGTGAGTGAGTGAGTGAGTGAGTGTGTGTGTGTGTACACGATTTCTCATCTCCCAATTAACGGAATGATTTGAAATTTGAAACTTGAGGTCCTTACACTGTAAGGATCCGACACGAACAATTTTGATCAAATGCAATTCAAGATGGCGGCTAAAATGGCTCAAATGTTGTCGAAAACAGGGGTTTTCGATTTTCACGAAAACGGCTCCAACGATTTTGATCAAATATACCTAAACGTCATTGATAAGCTCTACCAACTGCCACAAGTCCCATATCTGTAAAAATTTCAGGAGCTCCGCCCCATCTATGCAAAGTTTGATTTTAAATTCCCAATTATCAGACTTCAGATACAATTTAATCGAAACATTTCAAGTGGAAAAGATTTAGCATGAAAATCTCTACAATTAATGTTCAGTAACATTTTCACCTAAAATTGAAAATAAGCTCGAAATTCGAGAAAATAAGATTATTAAATTGCAAACTATTGGCAACTGCTGATTCTATTCACTATGAAGAGCTAGCAGACCTCTTGTGTCTCCAATGGTTATTGTTCTATCACCTGCTGGCTTAGATCTTTGAATAGTAGACTAGAGATGCGCGTGTACACTAGCGTCAGTTGATCAATTTTCATAACGGCAAGGAAAGTTGTGTGAGTGTGCCACACCAGATTTTTGAAATCTCAATCCAATTGGAACTTAGTTTCTTGCGTTGTAACAGTGTAGATAATAGTGTAGATTTTCTACTCTCAATCAATCTAACTAATCTTATAGTTAGCAAAATCATAAATTTCTCCCAAATAAATTATTATTATTATGTACTATTTAAAAGTAATATGATTGTTATCTCTTGGAATCGATTCGACTGTTTGGTTGTGGGTCGTTATCATAATAATATTGTATGTTGATGATAGAGCACGTTGTGAAGCACAAACCTTTTCTACCAGTTTGGTTCGTGGCTCAGGCTTGATATCTCAACCACACCATTATCAAATTCTGCCCCAAAACTCTTCAGAATCCATTTCGTCCCAGCTTCCCGTGCCCAATATAGGGGTTCGATAGGGGGTTGGCGTAATCAAGTATATTTTGTTGTTCGCCCAGGGGTGGCACCCCTGCCTTGTAACGGCCCCCGAGCTTGGCCCTTGCCCAAGGGAGGCCTGAAACTCCGTGGGGGTTGTTGCTAGTGGTAGCTATTGATAGATCGCTGCCTTGATTCGGAAAGACCTGTAAATTCGCAATTCTATCACCTTTTTTTGGAGGGTGTTCGGGAGAATCCCTTAAGGCCTGATTCAGACTTTTATGATCACTACGTGACTAGCAATATTCTGAATGGGAAGTTAGTTGCGTACGGGAAATCAAATTGTGGTTGTTTTATTTATCGATGGATTTATAGTAAAGTATAAGATGATTCAATGATTTTAATTTTTTGTGATAAATCATCCAACAGTCCTAAATTCGAACACAAGCACAAGTCACACTCATTCGATAATTCAAAAAGGGGTTTGAAGGACGAGTTTGATGGGTTAAGAATCACATACTGTAGAATAGAAGGAAATACTTTTATTGCCTGCGTAGAAGAAATCAAAACATGATTTTTGAGACACAAACAGGGGTCTTAACGTTTGTTTAACCATCGTAGAATATAAAAACTCTAGATATTTCTCGTTGTTACATTTGATATGGTGCAACTGTTACAAAAATTAATGAGTGTTTTTATGATAGTTTTCACAATATTGAACAATAGTCTATCAATTATTCGAGGATTATTCTCATCTGTAACTCTAAATTCGAAATCCCTAGTGCAGTTTATAAATAAGAACTTTTGTGAAAATGAAAAAACATAAGAATATTTTACTTATTCCATCAGAGTTCGGAAGGAAACAATTTTTCAGCATGTTGTTCCTTTTTCAATCAAAATTTTCGTTTTGTATTCGTTTTGATTTATGGATGCAAAAAGATTGACTGAATACATTATTCCTTAACCTTAAAGTTCTCTTCTTGAAGCATTAATAGTAACAGTGAGTTAAAAAAATTCTACTCTATGATGTTCTTTATTTTCAATTCAGAAAACTTATAGCTTAATGTCCTTACAGTCCATAAGAAGTCTTGAATCTTATCGAACAGAAGTAGCGTGTCTTATAATGCCTATAATTGAGCGATACGAGATCCAGATGGCTAATAAAAACAACTATTACTCTTGAAAGAGTTCATAGTTGTGGGTTACTCCACATTAACTGTTCAGAAAACATCATAATCGTGTAGCCTATCATTAGCTGGAATAGATAGCTTTCAAATTCGATTAAATTGGTCTAATGGCCAATTTATCAATTGAATTTGATTGAGATGTCAAACGGTGGTTGAGTTTGAAGATATATGACATAATTTGGGTTCGAAGGTGAGAACCGTTCAAAATAATTAGTAAATTTGAGGTTACCTAATAGTCTGAATTACGCAATATGTGTTGAAAATTTTGGGATAATTATCTTCATCAAAGCTGAGGTGAAGATAGAATAGGACAAATTGTGAATTGGAGAGAATCAATATTGGGAAGACTTCATGGGGGATAGAAGGTGGAAGAAGATTATTTCAAAATTATATTTGATTAATAAGTTATTTCTATGAATTAGAATGATACAGTTCAATTCATGTTATTATGTTTTTCATTGGAGAGTCTCAATCATTATCTATAGTCATCATGCCAAAGTCGATTAATTTATATCCATCAATCAATTTTTGTATATATTAATTTATTTATCAATCAATCGATTAGTTTATTCCCAGTTTAATGAACGTGCTACACCATTTAAATGACTGAATTTATATTGGAATTAAAATTAGAGAGATACTTCATTTTCAATCAAAAATTATTTATGAAGAGATTTCGAGATTTTCGTTTGACCCATATTCCAGTGCAGATTCTACCATGATGAGGATGATTGTGATGAATTCAAGTGATGCAATCGCAGTAATGACAGTCCATTGTTTAGAATGTGAATAGATACGATACCGTAAAATGGGATGTAGTACTTTCCCCACAGCACTACATAGTCCAATAACCGCTCATTGTTTCAATTCATTGTCTAATTCTAACCACAACTATTAAACTACAAATTTTCACACTCCTATACCTCTTACTAAACCTGTTGAATTATTATACTGCACTCCTCTCTCACAGGTAGGTCTGCTCTATAACGTCACTACACTTTAATCATCATATTATTCCACTATCCTTGAGTTATGATAACATATTCAATGATGATTTGCGTTTTTTGAATGTATCGTAAAATTTCAAAAAAATCTCTTTTGATATTTCATTAACTTTCCCCTGTGGTTTACTATTCATTATTCACTGAATGGTGACTGTATTCTAATATGAAACATACTCATTTTTTACTACAAACCTGATGAGTTCATAATTATTCATAATTTTTCACCTGTCATCGTTTCATGATACAGTCATATAAACAGACATAATGATGAATGTGAAGGGGTTCTTTAAAGAAACTCTGCATGTACAGTTCTGTACAAGATGTATGAAATTTATTTCAGAGATGATATTTCTGTAAGATGCGCTCAAACAATTTCGTCTCTCTCCAATTACTCACTACAGCAAACCTTACTCACTTTACTATCTGCAACATAATTATTCCTATCATTATCAAATTAGTGTCAGCTTCAGCTTCACTTCTCGAAACTAGAGGAGACACATGAAATCTACACAGAGTTTTTACATAATTGAAAATTCAGTTTGCAATATCCGCAACAATAAGACACGTGCCTACATTGTAGTAATAAGATATGAAGGGCAAAAATAATAGAGGTCCATTGGGAAATGAAGCCGATTTTTCTACTATCCCTAGAAGAGGGGTGTGCTAGATGGTATAAACAAAAGGAACGCTGTTTGATGGGAGATATAAGGGTGGTAGAATCTTGGAGAGAAAAAAAGTCGAATATCTTTACATCAGAGAGTAGCTCTCAGATGAGTTTGCCACCATAAAGGAGGCGAGAGATCTGCTCTCTCTCACTCGCATAAAGGGTGTAATGTAACATTGGAAGAAGCAGAAGCCATGGTGGCTGTGTTGTGTGTACTTTGGCTGGCAATTAGCTAGACACTCTGTGATGTGGTGTACTGTGCCACGTGGCTCTTTGTATAGGAGCCCCTATCCTACCTTCGACATCGGCCACAGGCAAATCAGAATGCCTTTTCTCTCTTTCTCTCAAATCATGCTGTTCAAAAACTATATATACATATATATATATATATATATATTATATATATATATATATATATATATATATATATATATAATATATATATATATGTATATATAGTTTTTGAACAGCATGATTTGAGAGAAAGAGAGAAATATGAGTTCATCTTTCTCGATAATGATCTCCATCAATCAATATTATTAACTCTGAACACCTTCAATGAAGATGAGAATATTGATATATTTGTTAGGGAAGTATTAAATTGTTATCTATATTTCATTATTTTTACTAGTTTTGAGGTGCCCTGACTCTATAAGAGCAAGGGTATTGGTTTTGATTAGGGTATTGGTTCACCTAATGATTTGATGAATTGTATTTTGTTTGAGTACCGTTATTCGATTTCAGTATTTTTATAAAAGGCAGGAGGGGTGTAACCATGCTATAATATATTTATCGGAGTGTATAATGTATGAATTATAGAAGCAACTAAAATAGGCTTGACTATGGATTCTCCTCTCACCTACTCCAATGTTCTTCAATATAATACATTATTCACATGGGAGACTGCCGCCGCAATAACCCATAGACGCATTCTCCCCTAAAATCTGCTTCCCTCCCCCCATACAATGCAAAATTTTTTGTCAGTAGTCATTTTGAATCATGGAATGAAAAAGAAGATGATTGAAAATCAGAGTTTCATATACCATTGTTATAATGTGGATGAAGATATTATTGTGTTTGGATAAAGTTATGGATCTACCAGGTAAAACAATAACAGTTATCTTACAAATGATATATTTCAAGGTATCCATAAGCTATTCCGCAACTCTCACATTACTCTCATACATCACATTACACGTACTCCTTATTACGACTGAGAACAACTTCCATAGCATTAAAACTAAGAAATGAGTTTTCGCCAACTTATCAGTCCGAGACTATTGCTATTTTCTCCCCTCGAATCCAGTCGAGCAAATATCAATGGGGGAAAACAGAAATGCGAATTTTGCTGCGATAAGAAATTTAGTTAAAATTTATGGGCTTCATACAATCTGGTAATGGTACTTTGCCAACATTTTGCAAGCTAATCTTCCTGATCTCTCGTACGGGAACGTCCGCCAGTCCAAGCTCTTTTGGGAATTGACGTTGTAACAAATTGGTAGAGACGTACACAATGTAGAGGATTTATTAGTGTCCCTGAAAATGACTATAACGGTAATATTTTCATGGATTTCAAGGCTATCAACTGAACTGGGGAAGCTCCAACAATAATACCTGCTGCAGTAGAGTATTGAGAAGTTTTTTCATCAGTTTTCAAATAAATAAATTATTGAAGTAAAACTAATTTTTTATGACATGTTGCCATATATACTCCTTCAAGTATTCAAAACGATTCTGACTAATAATCTGTTTGTGTCTTGTTGAATAGTGTTATAGATATTTGAAGCTGATAGTTAAATTTATTTGTCCATGAATTAAACTTGGTTGAGATGTGTAGACTGGAAGTAAGACATCCACTGTAATGAGATTATACGTACTTTGGACAAACATTATTATAATCATAATGGAATAATCGTAATTTATACGGTAATTGAAATGAGACTAAGTACTCTGTACAAACATTATTATAATCATAATTTATTATTCCATATCAGTTTCAAAAAAAAACTTCGATGATTTATTTCCTGATTTCATTCTTCTTCCATGATTAATTCGTGATTCTCTCATTTATACATTGGGAATTAATGTATAATTGAATGTACGAGTAAATAATAAACATACTGCAGTATTGATATCAGTATTATACGGTACCTCTCTCTCCACAATCACTATATTGTTATTTTAGTTGTTCTGTGAGAATTTCACTGTAGAACTTATTTACAACTTTGAAATTCTTGCACTCATACGGTGTTAAACTTAAATATCTTTCTCAACTTTACTACTTGTTCTACTTCAAGTAGTAAAGCTGGAAGAAATATTTTAGAGTATTATTTATAAATTCTTTGTAGAATTTTAATCTGTGCAAATGGAGACGCTGCAGTTGAAAATCCACATGTTGAGTGAAGAAGTTGCACAGGAAATAGCTGTAATCTGAGTAGATTGTTAACTCCTTTCTCTATTCTCTGTTCTCCATTGCATCTGCTCTAATCTTTGAGATCTCTTTCGCTGGCCTTCTGAGATAAGTAGGCAGCAGCAGCATCCTGTCTAAATAAGCAGCCGACTAGTTTGGACCAATGATTGAAAAAAGGAAGTAGAAAAACTGAATACAACTTGGAGTCTATCTGTACTACTTCTGAATTACATGAAACCAGATCGCATAGGAAAACGATTTTTACATCAACACTTTGACTGGATTACTGTGATTCCTGCTTTTCTATGGAAATAATAGAAGCATGCCTACTTGTTTAAATTATAATTAAATTAAATATAAATTGCAGTGAATAATTATTGTTATAGTGAATGAATATACTTCACAGTAGGCCTACTTGTTCAAGATAAATTGCAGTGGAAGTGGAAGTATTGTTATAGTATGAATACACTCTAGAACAGGTCTGTAAAATTCTGGTCATTGAGAAATGATCAATTTCTGTTGGATTGTATGTACGGTAGTATAAGATTTCCGCTTCAATATGAAGTTTGATTCATCTCTGTATATGGCAACTCATTTTTTTTTCTTAAAAAATAGTTCTTTAAAGAGTTTTGATGAAATAATTTTGATAAGATAAAGCATATAGAATTCATTTATTTATTCGATAATGTGATAATAAAGTTTCTAGTCTTAGACCTTTTTAAAGAAAGCTCATTCAACAATACTGTAAATACAAAGAATAACTGATTGAGGGTCGTATATGTGTGGACTATTAAAAGAAAAACGTTCTTTGCCAATGACGCTAGTGATAGAATCATTCTGATTGGTTCCTGGTATTGGTTGGTTGATTGGTGGTTGATAAGCAACCAAAGCGTGCTTGACTAAGAATGTCTTGAATACAGTTTATTCAACAGCTATTCAACAAGTCAATTATTGTTTATGAACAAGCATCCTACTTCTAGTATCGTCAAGTGATATGTGCAGTGATCTATGTTCTAAGAAACTTCAAACATAAATTTTGTGACATTTCTTCATTTCTTGAGTGAAATCTCTCACTCCTGTAGAAGTACAAGTATAATAATTCAACTACATACAAGTCTACTCTCACACCACTGACATAATTCTCCTCTTTCTTGAGTGTATTTGTAAATGTTGAATGAGTAAACACACAACACTGTTGAATAATTCTGTATTCCACAACACAACAAGGCAATAAACACTGATATAGCAGTCACTCCTAAGTTCTGGAGAGTTTCTGTAATAAAACAAGATAATGTCCAAGGTTTCCCAATTTACGTAGGCCGAGATGGAGAATAACAAACTTTCTCAATTTTGAGTCACGGCCAATCTACATCTCAATAATGCAGTTCAAAGTTTTCTGAATATTAAATTCTTGAAAAGAAAAAAAGTAGAAATTCTTACAATCTCTACTCATAGTGGACTGTCCAAAAATTAGTGTTCCACGAATCATTTGAGTATTTTGAGTAGGTGAGGGAATAATGTTATTTTATTCCCTTCTTCGAAAATTTGGCAGTGTTTCTCGCATTCCAGTAAGTTCAAGTGAGACAAGGAATGGATTTATATTCTATTTAAAGGACGGTGGGTGTTTGACATTCCTCACACTGGACTAAGGACTGAAAGGAGCGCCATTTTTCAAGCTAGGAACGTGAAAGCTATTTGAAAAGTCAACATCTGTTTCAAATCTTCAATGAAGTCTCTGCTCTGAGTGGAGGACATCTCAATTAAGTGTCCTTTGAAAGGCTTAGCTACACGTTTGCATCTTGAAGTCCAGTTGAAATTGTGTTTGTGTTTTTTTCTTAATTATGAGTTTCACTTCAAAGGCTCTTCATTTAGGATGCTTGTAGCATAATTATATTTATGTGAAATTGGGTAATAGATTTGCTTCTCTATTATTTACAAGATTTGATAGCTCTATAAAATATGAAAATAAATACAGAACAAGACTATCCTAGAGAACCATTTTTTTATTATAATACGTGAATTAATAGCTCCCAACAACTCACAAGGATATTTCCATCTAGATTTTGAATGTGTGAGGTCTTTATGTATTATTGTATTAATGAAACTTCTAGAATAAAAGAACTCTAGAAACACAACATTGAAGTTTTCAGGATTTCAAATCATTATACTTAGATATTGGTGTATCGTCATTGTACATGCATCATCGAACTCAATCATCATTACTTAGAATAACCATTAAAAGATTGGAATACGTACATGAATTGTTTGAAACTGAGTCGTATAATCTTCATCAATATTTTCTTTCAATCATATTTCAATACACGAAAATATCATTAAATAAACCATAACCTAGCTACATTTTTGGACTGTTTTATAAATTAGAATTGGAACCGTTTTGGGCTTATAAGCCTGTGGTACTTTTCTGTAAGTTGTGTAATTTTGAATGATCGATTGAATAAAAGAAAAACCTGATTGATTCAGAGGAACATTTCATGAATACAAGGCTTTCATTAGTTGAAGTAGGTTTCTACATTCATCAACATTTAAGATGAAAGGTTTTACAAATCTAGATCTTCAACCACGACGAAGACCACTTCTCTAAAAATCTGTAGAACTTCTTGAGAATTATTAACCACACTTCAAAGTGTATAAAGTTACAGATTAATTTATATGAATCAAATACATGAATTCAATTGTATTGATTAGAATATTTTGAATTGATATTATTTAAATTTTCTTGGATTTCATCATCCAGGGAAGAATCTCCTCTTTTGTTGTTGCTCTTCTACTTGGATCTACACACAGTGGCAGACAAAGTGCTTGAAAACGTTGTGAATGTAAATATTATGACTACCAGACTCAGCATCAGCAAACAAACTGCAATGAAATGGACGTCGTTTTATATTGCACTACATATAGGAAAGTTCCCTCTTTCATTTCATGGCAATTTCTCACACATCCTTCCGAATTTATTTATTGATCTCTTTGTTCTTTCCCATCTGTTGATTCCTCTCGTTTAATTTATGTCTTTCTTTGTAGGGTTTACGACAGGTCCATCCCATGTCCTGCATCATATACAAAGCAATTTAAACAACTGTTGATAACTTGTCTATTGCAATATTTACTATCTCCATCAATTGCCTCTCTCTTCGCTTTATAGCCGCAGTAATCCTGACATTCTTGTACCTGTATAAGAATAGGAATTTATTTCTAGTCACCACAAAGTATGGTGTATCAAGCATATTATTCAAAGTACAGTAGGATTAGAATCTACAAGTGTACTTCGAGTACGGTACTCTTCTTTTCTTCCTCGAATAAATAATACTTACTCAAAAATTGTTCATTGTATACGAATGAATGAGAGACAAACAAGATTCCGGCATTTTTTGAACTCGTGAACTTTTCAATATTTTCTCTAATTTTTTGTTCAATTTTTAAACATAGTAATACTTCAATAAGCATCTATCAATCCTTCAAGCTACATCTACAGTACGTCAATCCCAGCTGTTACTTCCCCGACTCATGCCAACTCTTTTCTGTCCTACTCCCTCCATAGCATACTTCGCATACTATGTTTATAATCATGCTCTTGAAATTGCAAAAAAACTGTACAATTTTTCTATTTCTATGTGCATTGCAAAAGTGCAACTACCAATTCAATAATTATGAGAAATTCTATCTATATTGAGAAACAATAACTAGCTTACATACAATCTATCCATCATCTTTAACATATTAGTCCAGTCAAATGGTCGTTTTTCAGGAAACAGCCCCGAAAGAATTTTTTTTCAACGGTTCTATATGTATTTTGGGGTGCTGAATTCGCTGAGTATCAAGAGATCTGATCATTCTGTCAAAAGTAATAAGTGTTTAAAGTTTTGATCCTTGACGTATCCTTATGACGTATCCCCCACTAGGAAATACTGAAATTAAATCTTTCTAACGAGTGATTCTCATAGAAAATAACCCTCGTGAGATGATTTCAGCTGTAATATGTATTTTATTGTTAGGAAGGCCTTCAAAAGGTATTATAATGAAAAATTAGTATTTTGGCTGTAGGACATGATTTTCTATCTTTGGGTGTATTCCCCCTCCCCCCACTACTAAATTTTAAAATTCATAAGGAATCATGTTTAGAATTGATTGTTCTTTACTTGATGTGTGGCTTTTTATCTATACTAGAAAAATATCCAAGTTGTATAGAGTAGAAGTGGTAGGTTTGCATAATTTTGAAAATCCCTTAAAAAATCCACTTTTTGAAAATTCGTAGCTCCGGAACCAAAAATGGTAGAATCCAATTCATTGGAAATTTTATTATCTTCAATTTTGTAGAGAATGTTTTTTCTTCAAAAACTCGAATTGTGTCGAGATTAAATGAAAACATTTAAAAGAGTCCGAAATTTTTGGGGGTTTTGGGGGTGAAGCCGCCCTCTGGCGTGTCAGCAAATTTCAGATTCGAATGCAGTGCCCCAAAATACATATAGAACCGTCGAGAAAAATTCTTTCGTGGATGTTTCCTGAAAAACGACCATTTGATTGGACTATATTGATTCATATTGAACTAAACAATACAGACTGTACATGCTAACAAATTGTTATCATAGTTTCAAAATGATACTTCTAAAATGCTCACTTTCAGTGTATAAGAGGTTTTGAAGACGTCTATGGCTGTTTTTGTCTGGACCAACTATTGAATAGGTGACTAAATACTACTATCCATTGAGATGTCCATAGTAGGTTCCTTCCATAACTAGACATATGAAATTATCATACAGCTTCCCAAGCTATATCATATCTATACAAAATTATCATATACAACCCAAGGTAGTCCCTTTCCTGTAACAGGGCAAATCTTTGTGGAAACAGTATCCTGAACCAATAGTGTGACACACTGAGCGATTGCCGAACATCCGCATGCACTTCTAATAAGGAACCGTTCGTTTATACGCATCTATTGGATCAGTGAGTAAACCCCAGAGTAATCAATAGAAGAGGGTGCGTGTACGTTAAGTCGTGCGTAACGGTGTGGGAGGGGTGGTGTTGAGAGGAGGGCAGCAGACGTCGCTCATCACAAGAGGATCCCGTCGGTGCGGAGGTCGGTCGTCGATTGTCGGTTGTCGATTGTCGGCTGTCAGTTGTCGGTTGTCGGTTCCAGCTTGTGCCTTTCGTGATTCACTGGTGCGTGCATGTGCGTGAGCGAGTGTGCGTTTCAGCAAGCTGTCCGAAAACTAGCAATAAAAGTAATGGGCAGCAAGCAAATCGCATGATAACTAAGTTTGTGGAGTGTTGTTGGTTGCTTGAGCATAGATGCGGCGTTATAACGGAGCTTTCAATATCGTCTTTGAATACTTTAAGAGAATTGCCATGGAGGAATATTTCAGAAAATCTGGTCAGATCCTATGCTCGCGCAAAGCACCTCTCTTATCAATTTTTCTTAAATTTTATTTTTGTAGTATTTGACAAATGAACTTCTCATTTTGTTATTTTCTTGTTATTGAGTGAATACTTTGATAGTAGCCTACTCTGTAATAATCTGCATTATATTATTATTCAATGAATTGAATAACATCCTTGAAATTTGCATCTGTACAGATCTCTGTCAATAAGCTCCACAGTTCAATATTTTCTGAAAATGTCAACAAAAATCTGGTGTGGCGCACTCACACAACTTTCCTTGCGGTTTTGAAAATTGATCACCTGACGCTAGTGTGCACGCGCATCACAAGTCTACTTAAAAACTAAGATCTGAGCCAAAACTTTGCATAGATGGGGCGGAGCTCCTGAAATTTTTACAGATATAGATATAGATATAGATATAGATATAATTTTAACAGACTTGTGGCAGTTGATAGAACTTATCAATGACTATTCTACGTATACATTTGATCAAAATCGTTGGAGCCGTTTTTAAGAAAATCTTGAAAAACCCTTTTTTTGACAACATTTTCGCCATTTTAGCCGCCATCTTGAATCGCATTTGATCGTAATTGTTCGTGTCGGATCCTTATAGGGGAAGGACCTCAAGTTCCAAATTTCAAGTCATTTCGTTAATTGGGAGATGAGATATCGTGTACACAGACGCACATACACTCATATACACACACACACACACACACACACACACACACACACACACACACACACACACACACACACACACACACACACACACACACACACCACACACACACACACACACACACACGCGCGCACACACACACACACACACACACGCGCGCACACACACACACACACACACACACACACACACACAACACACACACACACACCACACCACACACACACACACACACACACGCACGCACGCACGCACGCACTCGCACGCGCACACACACACACACACACACACACACACACACACACACACACACACACACACACACACACACACAGACCAATATCCAAAAACCACATTTTTGGACTCAGTGGACCTTGAAACGTAGAGAAATTTAGAAATTGGGGTACCTTAATTTTTTTCGGAAAGCAATACTTTCCTTACCTATGGTAATAGGGCAAGGAAAGTAAAAATATTGATGTCTGAATTTGGTTGGAATCCTACTTACAGTAAGTTATATTTGACTACATAAGTTAAGATAATTTCTGGAAATGTCACATAGCTGCTCATTTCAAAATCGTTGAGTTTTCTGTTGAAGAGACAAGACCTATTTATTACAACTGCCTTAAGAAAGTTGTTACAACTTTTCTGTCAATTCTTGCTGAATTATGACCAATTACCGAAGCAACTCAGTTTCCTCGAAGTTTGGCGTATTAATAACCGGAGTTGCGGAAGAACGCTCGAAATTAGCATAGCCAATGACTGACAGCTGCGACAGGATGAGAGCGAGAGAGAAAGAGTGAGAACCCTCACCCGACTCAAGTGAATAATCTGCTATTTTTATTAGCCAGCGAAAATTGACGGAGATTGTACGAGTACTCTGGAATTTTCAAATGAGCCGCTTCTCTTGCTCTTCCTTCAAGAATCCCTTTAAATTTGATTTTCTACGCTGTAATGAAATAGCGGATATCTTAAAACATCACCAGGTTAGGCTATTGATAATTACTTAGTGGAATGCAACAGTTCTGTATCATGATTCTAAGAATGTTGCAAACTCATTCATGTTCATGTAGTGGACTTGATAGATTAAAAAACTCATTCATTTAAATGCGCTTCAGAAGAATACAGTTATGAGTGATGAGCGTGAGATCGCAGGAATTGACTTGTTCTAATTTGAATATAGTTCACAAACCTCAATTAAAAGCAAGATGTTCAACTCTCATGTAGAAAATTCGACGTGACGATGAGGAAGAAATTTTTTATAGCTGTTTTATTAGTTTGAAATACTGTTTCTTCAATTCTCCAACTTCTATGTTTGAGTTAAAATACGAATATAACTCTTTTCAATGAACAATGAACTTCTTTCGTACTGTGTGGGAGAATTCCATTGGATGTGTTAAGTTGATTAGGTGTGAACACGTTGTGCCTCTACTTTTTCTTTACATATTTGTCCTTGTATTTCCTGACAGACGGTTTCATCCTATCAATGATCCTGACAGGTTCAATCTTTCTCCATCCTAAAATCATGCATCAATCACAGTCATTATGTTAATAATGAAGAAGAATGGGATATGTACAATAATTTAGAAAGTAATTTGTGAATATTGAAGTTCTATGTATGATACGCATATTAGAGATGGTTATAATTTCAATATTAATGTATCCAATTAGATGGGGAGTGTTGTGGGAAAAAGAAAATAGGCAGTTAATACTTTTATTCTTCTCAAGCTCGTATTGTTTCAGTTTTGGTATTGTATATAGTTTTATATTTGTTTTAAATTTATTAATCATTTATATCAGTCATTTTTATTCTTATAACTAGCTTTCGCTGTGCCTTTTAGCTTTGGCGACTACAGTTTCAAAGGAAATAGAGCGTCAACTGTCCTTGAACCACGTATGAAGGTCGGATAGTTCATACATGTGATTTTATTCGGCCATGTGTCACGCCTTAGCCGAGCCGAAAGGGAGGATCCCTTGTGCCCAATTTATGTGCCTAATTAAAGGCTGTGGTCGCGGAAAAGTGCGTGTGTGTGTGTTTGCGCGCGCCTTAACGTGTTGTTGAACCACGAAATTTTGGCGAGTGTGGCAATAAAAGGCGGGAGAGGCGAGGCATCTATAGTATAGCATAGTATACTATAGTACAGCATAGCATACGATGACCTCACCCGTGCACTGAATCAGAGAGCAGGACACGAACCTGACTGATTGTTCATTTGCCGCGATTTAAGTCGTGGATATTGTGCCAATAGAAATGGGAATAAATATACGACCAACATATAAATTGATGTATTGAAGGGGTACCGTTGAGCTTTAACGTAATATTTCTTTCTCATCAATATTCATTACTTGTATCTGTGAACAGTGTCTACGTTCGAAAGAGTAATACCAGAGACGAATAATCTTTCTCCATCTTTTCGCTATGGTAATACCTTTGATTAGGGATACGTTTAGGATACTAAGCCTATCCATAATCAAAGGTAATACACACTTCTGTGGTTATACAAACCTGTCAATCATGTAGGCGCCAAGGCTCTAACAAATTTAATTTCTGTTTCTAATGTTAACTGGTATGTGAATGTGACTAGTAGACTAGTAGAATGTGATAATTTCTAAATTATGTATAATTTGTAAACGATGTACGATGTACGATTTGTAAACGATCTTCAAAAATCACGCGTAAGCAACACAACATACACGAAATGAAAGAATTGACTAACCAAGTGAACCAGGTTGCAACCCTTGTTCGATACGGTACCTTGCAGTCTGCTAGGTGGGGTGGACGTAGGTGAGGACACAGCTAGGAGCTGACGGGACTTGGAAACCGCAATACATACTGGTCTCAAATCAATCGGAGGCTCTATAGTAATTATCTCATTTTTTGATAATTGTATGTATCATTTTAATGAGTGTAGTGTGTAATGCCTTCTGTAATTTAGAATTTCCCTTCTTGATAAACTCGCCACAAAAACGTATGAATGAAGTAAAACGTTTGCTCTAATCTTTAGATAGAAGTATTCATCTTTATTTGCGAATCAACTTTGAATTGATCCCATAATTGTAGGTAAATAAATGTTATTTGTGGTTCAAAAAAAAGTTGGTACCGAACAATCTAGGAGAATATTCAATCAGACCAGTATGGATACTTTGATACTGCATTATTTTGTCAAAATATTAATTCCATTATATACCTCATGTCTCTATAATTATTGTAGTTTAAAGCTACTGATATCTTGATTCAATCTATAAAGTTTAGAGCCCTTGGTATACTTCATCAATGATGAACTAACTATATGTCAGTTCATATGTGATGTTGAATCGCCCTAAAAGAAGCACCCTTCATTTGCCATCACCAATATCAGAAAATCTTCAAAGGCTAAAACAAAGGCTGCCTTTTTTCATCCATGAGGTTTTGCACTTTGATGTTCTATGATTGAGGTCGAATGAGATCACCGTCCGCAAGGGCTGAGTTCATAAATTAATTCGTTTACTACTGGGGTTTTATGTTGGCTTCATACTGGAGAAAGGATTGTAATATTGAGTTTAGGTAACCAAAATTGGGCTTTGAATCCGGTTATTGGTTCACACCAATTATTTTAGAGCTCTTATAGTACAAATATTCACATCCCCATTAATTATTTTATATTCCTACTAGTGGAGTCTTCATTGCTATTGAAATTGTCAGATTCAGAATTTGTTTCGCCCTTCGATTCTTCCTAATTTTAATTCTCAATTTCCGATCCCTACATAGTTACATGCTCTCCTGGCCTTATTTTAACTTGAATGTATAATATTTCTCGTTCCGTTTGTCTACTTAATTTGATTGTTATTTGAGAAAATCATCACTGTTACGAATTCTCAACCATCAATAAATCAAATAAACTATTCATTACAACATGGAACACACATTTCAGAGAGCTATCATCAGCGTCAGTTATAGCATAAGAAGATACCCCATGGTTTGTAGTATTCATTCAATCACGTCATTTTTCCGGGAAAAAATTAACAAGTCCAAATCGATGTTTTCTTCTATTAATCTATTTATTTGAGATAGTTTAACCTATCGGAAAAAGAAGCTTAGAATTTATATAGATTTCTATATTATTTGTAGAAATTGGCTGGTCCAGGGTCCAGGTCCTAGTTTCCCATAATTCAAAGCCTATTTGATTTAGAAGGGTAGCTGTGTTTTATCACCTCCTCCAGCACTTGATTCTATTTATTTTTACTTCCCATTCATTTTGAATCTTCCTTAACCTAATGGATTATCTCTTCATATCAATATACTCACAACGCGAATCTAATACTCATGTTGACTTGATTGAAAGCTATTATTTATTGAATACGTAACCAAGAAATTGCTTGGCACAATGAAATGCATAATATAGCTAAATTTTATTTCTAAATACAGTAGTACAAAAGATATGTCTTAAATGAATCGAGATATTAAACTATAACTTAGAATACGCATGCTGCGTTGTTATGTTTTTTCTACATTGCTGTACGGCATGGAAGCATGGACTTTGAAAAAGTCAAACCTCAAAAACATCGAGGCATTTGAAATGTGGTGCTATAGAAGGATGTGGAGAATACCATGGACAAGAAAAGTGATAAATAGGGATGTAATGTTAATGATGGCAAAGGAATGTGAAGTTGTTGCGACTATAAAGAGAAGAAAATTGCAATATTTGGGTCATGTAATGAGGGGTGAAAAGTATGAGCTGTTGAGACTTATATTGCAAGGAAGGATCATGGGGAAGAGGAGTGTGGGAAGAAGAAGGATATCCTGGCTGCGTAATTTAAGAGAATGGTATGGCTGCAACTCAAGGGAACTATTCAAGGCTGCAATCAATAAAGTGAAAATTGCCGTGATGATTTCCAACCTCTGATAGGAGAAGGAACCAAAAAAAAAGAAGAAATGAATCAAGTGAATACCAAAAGCTTACTGAGCCCTAATGTTGACAAAAGCTGACACAGATTGCATGATGTTGAGCAGTTGAAATGATGAATTGAAGGAGACAGTAGTTGGGAGCACACGAAGGTCTCGTTATGTCCACAAATTTATTCAGCTGAACTCTTTTGGGATCTAATGCTGAAGCTTGCACGCCTACATCACCAACTGTATTTTGTGTGTCAACAAATTTAATGTGACTCCACACGCACAGTTACAGACGCTCATCGCAAATATTGCACCAAGCTGTTTGTCTTGCTCTCCGTCCATGTTCATCACGTCAATATATTCCCCAGTTAGAAAGGAAGCTACTGATGCCATATGAAGTTTCTAATATTGTCACAAAGTGAATTTTTGTGACGGATGGAGAGCCGTCGACTAATGCATAATTTAGCGAATTTATTCTGTTTTAGAATAGGAATAGGATCGACTTCCAGATATATTTTGTTAGATTTGCAGTTGTGTACATGCACATTATCACCATCGCCGTCAACCCCTTTAAATCATCAGCAGCGGATTCATCTAACCAGATATTTCCAGATCTTGTTTACCACTCGGCTACCGAGTTGAGTCGGTATCGCTCTTCATGAAATTTCTGGAATAGAAATATTGTTACCGGCCTAATCTACTATATGAATCAGCAGTATTGTCATCATTTGCTGCACCCTTAACATCAGGAGCAGCTGAATCAAACCCCGTCACATGACCAGTGGCGTGATCGTCTTTTCAGACTCTCATTGGTCAGGAAGCTCTTTTCCCCCGGCCTCCTAATTTTCAGCGACCCGGTGCAGCTCCAAGAAGACGAGAGAGAAGCAGTAGTTCGGTGAACGGGTTCGTGTACGGCTGCGTTCCGAGCGGCGCTCCTAATAGTGGTGTCATAGAGGGTTAATATTCTATTCCGTATTTTTGTGAATGGAATATTGTATGTCGAATTGCCGACTGTATTTGAAGATAGAGCTTCCTGGGGGATTTTCTTTCTTGTGGGTTATTTTTCCTAAATTCGTATCACTGGGGGTGAACGAATTATCCTTGGTTTTGAAGCCTGTAAGGGATCTCAAGTTTGTGTTACAAATAGTTGAGTGGGGAATTTAGCTAGGCTCTTAAAGCGGATTATTTTTGAGTGCTTAATTCATAAGTCTCGACTCTGTCGCTTCACGACGTTTTTAATTATAATAGGGGAAGTGGGGATCGGTTCGCTATTCTCCGTATCAGTATCCACGTCGATTCAGGTAATCGTATGTCAGGACTGGTAGTCCGTATATTTTTCCTTCTCTGTAGTAAGGTGGCCTTTAGTTTAAAGAGTAATTTTTCTCCATTTAATTTTTATTCTTGTAGGGAAATCCCTGTCCCTTTTAAGAATAGTTTTTCCCAATTAATTTTTATTCTTGTGGGAAAATCCCTGTTCCTTTTGAGAATAGTTTTCTCGATTAATTTTTATCCTTGTAGAGAGATTATTATCATTTATGGTAGATTTTCCTTGCTTAGTTTTCATACTATAGAGTGGCCCTGTATTTTAAATTCGCTTAGCAGTTTCTGACTTGCTGTAATTCCAAGTAGGAAAAGTCCAATCCTTTTCCTAGAGAACTCAGGTGCAGCTTGAGTTCGTCCTTGTCGAAGTTTCTAGACTGCGACGTCCATTCTCTTTCTTTCTCTTCACTTTCCCTATTCTAAAATCCTTCTAGCTCTCAGGTACAGCTTGAGGACTTCCTCGCCGAAGTTTCTAGGCTGCGGCATCCTTTCTCTTAATTCTTCCTGTGTTAAAATCCTTCCTGATCTCAGTTTCAGATTCGAGATCGTCCTAGTCGCGGGTTTTCAGACCCGCGAATCCTTTCTAAAATTCTTAGAAACCTGTCTTCTTTAATAGCAAATATTATTTGCTGGTTTTCCCTGTGGAAAATTCACGAATTTTCCCGTGATCTCAGTTGCAAATTAGAGATCGATCTTGGGTAGTCCTTAGACTGGCAATTACTTGGAAAAGTCTGTTGAAATCTTTTCCTGAATTAGGAGTCTCTGACTCGATATTTTCCTTGTGGAAAATCCTGGAAAAATCCTTTCCTACCCTGACAACGACAGACTGTTGTCTTCCCGATATTATTCTACAGACTGTGTCTGTGAAAAATCTTTTCTATCCTCTCATAATAGTCGACATACTGACTATTAATTTAAAAGCGTTTCGGACGATTGAGAGTGATTCCCATACCCTTAAGGGCAGTTACAGACTGGCCCTTAATAACCGGCGCGCAGTCATCAGACTAGTGCGGAAATCCTGTTTAGCAGTTCCAGAATTGCTGAAAATCCTTTCGCAGCTGCAGGCTCGCGATTCAGAAATCCTACACCTGAAACCTTATCCTCTAAATTTTAATTACCACTTAATTGAAATTGATATACTGTATTTAGCTAGCAGGTCCAGCTTGCTGAGAGCTAGAGCGCAATTCTCAGATTGCGGATTATTGAGCAGGTATTTATTTGCTGTAGAGAATAATAATCTTATTATTGATTCTCTGTTCCCTATACCCTATACCGTATACCTCATACCCTGTACCCTATTCTCTAAACCACATTCCGGGCTTGCAGGTACAGCTTGCTCGCCGTCAATTCGCAGTTGGTTCAGATTGCGTACTACCTTTATAAATAGAATTATTGGTAGGGATCTGATAGTCAGATCCGTCTCCTTGTATAGGGTTATCTTAATCTCCCTTAACACCCACCCTGTATTCCAAGGGCCGAGGGCCGAATCGGCCAGCAACGGCACGGGCAAACACTCTTCCCCTGAAAGTAAAAATCTCGCGAAAGAAGCAGAGGGTAAAGAATCAGGATAGAGGGAGAAGTGTAGGTCCGGTATCTCCACCTGTCAGTACGGCTTCTGACCCCGACCCATATCCGACTGTAGCTAGTCCGCGTTGTAGCAATACTTCGCAATTATTAGGAAACCTAGAGGGTGGAATAGGTCATGCTAATAAAACTGACGTCTCCCATCGTGGGGCTAAGACGTCTGGCGCCCAAGAAAATCGCGAAGAGGGTTTAGGTGAATCCCAATCCGCGATGAGTGTACACGGAGAAGAGACTACTCATCAGGATGATGAAGTCGTACAGGCGGTCCGCCGGGAGGACCTCGCGGAACGCGAAGCCGACCCCAGAGTGTCGTGGGTGTATCGGCTGAATAAGGAGGAAGCGGTCGGCTACCTAGAGAGTCTCGGCCTGTCGGCAGCGGGGACTGTGAAGGAGCTGAGGAGGAGGATGGTCGAGTACCTTCGATCCCGGACCGCTGCTGCCTCTCAACCAGGTACAGAGCCGGCACTGTCCCGCTCTTCAGGCACGTATAGTCAGGGAGAAGTCTGCGACAAGGTAAGAAGTTGGAATTTACATTTTGATGGTGTATCGGATGCTCCCAGTTTCATCGAGAGGCTCGCGGAACTCCAGGGCGCATATGGGATCTCTGGGGAGCAATCTCTTATAGCCTTGCCGGAGCTGATGGAGGGAGGGGCCCTACTTTGGATGCGGAATCGTCGCTCCCAGTGGAGGACGTGGGCTGATTTCGTAGAGGCATTTAAACTCCGTTATTATCCTCATTCTTATAGTAACGACCTTGAGAGTCAGATCATTGCAAGGAAGCAGAGGGAGGGCGAACCGGCTGATGAGTATGCCGAAGCCTTGCTTACCTTAATGAGACGGTTAGGTAGTTATGAGGGGGATAGGATGCTTCAAAGATTGTATTTGAATTTATTACCGAGGTATAAATTATATGTTCGTAGTGTAGGGGTTAAAAATGTAGATGAGTTGTTAGATGTAACCAGAGAGTATGAGGCGATTCGTGCTGAAGAGAGAAACGGGAGGTTATCTCTGAAAAGCACGAAAAGTGAAGAACAAAAACGGAGTGATTTTCAGTCTAAAGCCGCACCGAAAACGCGAGAAAATAGGGTAGGAGAAATACAAGAGCCTAAGTGTTGGAATTGTAATAAAGTAGGGCATTGGAAGTCGAATTGTCCCGGAATTTCTAGTTGTCAAAAGTGTAAAGAAATTTTTGATTATTGTAAATGTGTCTCAGAAACTAATAACGTATCAGGAGTCGCTGTAGTGAAGTCATCACGACGTGTTTTAAGTACGAGGTCAATGTTGGGGGATGAGCGCATTTTTATTGATGTAGAAATTGCAGGGCAAAAATTTATTGCACTATTAGATATGGGAGTAGAGGTATCCTGTATTAGTGGAAAAGCTCTTAAAGTGTTAGAGCAAGTAGGGTGTGTTAGAAAAGAAAATTGTAGTCACCATGAAATATTAACTAATGGGAAGTATAATAATTTTTCCACAAAAATTATAACTAACTTGAAAATAGAAAATATTTTAGTTTCATTTCAACCGGTAGTTGTAGAGGGGCTTTCCCACGATGTGTCATTGGGTATGTCATTTATGAAGCATCATAATATGAATATTCAAATGCGTAATAGGATTGTAGAGTGGGAACCTAGAATAGTAGATAATGGAGTAACAGGTAGCTTAAAGCGTGAAGGGATGTCTAAGTCTTGTATCTCAAAAGTTGCTACAGTAGCTAGCAAGAGACGGGAGAGTGAGAGTGATGGAGATGGGATTTATGTCCACGTAGGAGTAGGTGGAATGGATCTCAATGCTTTAATTGATACGACGACAGATAAAACATTTATCTCTTCTGAAGTAGCCAACCGTCTTGGAGTAGAGGGGGAGCCCATATTACCGGTTATTGTTTGTGGGAAAAATTATAAATGGAAGGTATCTATCACATCTAATATAAAATCGCGAATGGTTTTAGGATTGAAAAATCTCCGTGATATGAGAGCTGTAATAGAGTTACAGCCTCATGGTATTCGCTTGAGGAGTAGGGCTGATGAGGGTAAATTATCAGTTGTCTCCGGGATGGAGAAGGTAGATAAATCCCCTGTAAGAAAACTTGAAAAGTTTCCACCTATCTCTGAAGAAGCTCCTGTAAGCGGGAAAAAAGTGAAACTCCATAAAAGAGTTGAATCTATTAAACTTTATACCTGTCCTAAAAATATAGAGAAGCAGGGGAATGCTTTAAATATTAAGAATAGGCAGGATAAGGTTGTGGTACGGGATGTACTGTCACGTTTTCCTCATAGAGAGGGGGGCGAGTCGAATAGAGCTAACTCAGGTTGTAGTGTAACTCATTCAATTGAAAATCGCCGTAGTGGTAGCGAATTTAGTGGGAAAAGAGAATTGAAAACCCGATCCGAGATAAAGAGATCAGGGGTGAATGACTTTGATAATAATTTATCGTATTACAGTTTTCAACGGTATAGGGGCCGACGGAGAAGAGCGAAAGAAATAGGTAGTATTGCTGATGTATGGAGCGGGTTGCCGCGTTTCAAGGCGCTCGAGTGTAGAAACAGTACTGTATTGATTAGGTAGATCTGTAATATGTTCCATATGAGGGGTGAATGGTTCTCTTTTCATCTTTCATCTGTTTCTCCTTTTTCTTTTCATTCTTCACAGGTGCTGCGCCGTTTTACTTTTCCTTTTCTTTCAGATTATTATACAGCTGCTTTCAGCCAGGGGCTGTCGTTATCGGGTTATCGGGAGATAACAAGCGATGAAGTCTATTGCTAATTGCTGTTACAATAGTTGGAGCAACAGGTTGTTTCTTTTTCAGCGTTAGGTCATGCTTATCTTGTGGCTTGAGAAGCCTGACCTACTGCACTAATTATTCTTCTTTTCAGCTTCGAGGAGTCAACCGGTACCTCGGATGCTGTATTTTCTTCTCATCGCCAACCCCCCCCCCTCCTTAGTAGGAGTGGGGTGTCACAAAGTGAATTTTTGTGACGGATGGAGAGCCGTCGACTAATGCATAATTTAGCGAATTTATTCTGTTTTAGAATAGGAATAGGATCGACTTCCAGATATATTTTGTTAGATTTGCAGTTGTGTACATGCACATTATCACCATCGCCGTCAACCCCTTTAAATCATCAGCAGCGGATTCATCTAACCAGATATTTCCAGATCTTGTTTACCACTCGGCTACCGAGTTGAGTCGGTATCGCTCTTCATGAAATTTCTGGAATAGAAATATTGTTACCGGCCTAATCTACTATATGAATCAGCAGTATTGTCATCATTTGCTGCACCCTTAGCATCAGGAGCAGCTGAGTCAAAACCCCGTCACATGACCAGTGGCGTGATCGTCTTTTCAGACTCTCATTGGTCAGGAAGCTCTTTTCCCCCGGCCTCCTAATTTTCAGCGACCCGGTGCAGCTCCAAGAAGACCTGAGAGAAAGCAGTAGTTCGGTGAACGGGTTCGTGTACGGCTGCGTTCCGAGCGGCGCTCCTAATAGTGGTGTCATAGAGGGTTAATATTCTATTCCGTATTTTGTGAATGGAATATTGTATGTCGAATTGCCGACTGTATTTGAAGATAGAGCTTCCTGGGGGATTTTCTTTCTTGTGGGTTATTTTTCCTAAATTCGTATCACTGGGGGTGAACGAATTATCCTTGGTTTTGAAGCCTGTAAGGGATCTCAAGTTTGTGTTACAAATAGTTGAGTGGGGAATTTAGCTAGGCTCTTAAAGCGGATTATTTTTGAGTGCTTAATTCATAAGTCTCGACTCTGTCGCTTCACGACGTTTTTAATTATAATAGGGGAAGTGGGGATCGGTTCGCTATTCTCCGTATCAGTATCCACGTCGATTCAGGTAATCGTATGTCAGGACTGGTAGTCCGTATATTTTTCCTTCTCTGTAGTAAGGTGGCCTTTAGTTTAAAGAGTAATTTTTCTCCATTTAATTTTTATTCTTGTAGGGAAATCCCTGTCCTTTTAAGAATAGTTTTTCCCAATTAATTTTTATTCTTGTGGGAAAATCCCTGTTCCTTTTGAGAATAGTTTTCTCGATTAATTTTTATCCTTGTAGAGAGATTATTATCATTTATGGTAGATTTTCCTTGCTTAGTTTTCATACTATAGAGTGGCCCTGTATTTTAAATTCGCTTAGCAGTTTCTGACTTGCTGTAATTCCAAGTAGGAAAAGTCCAATCCTTTTCCTAGAGAACTCAGGTGCAGCTTGAGTTCGTCCTTGTCGAAGTTTCTAGACTGCGACGTCCATTCTCTTTCTTTCTCTTCACTTTCCCTATTCTAAAATCCTTCTAGCTCTCAGGTACAGCTTGAGGACTTCCTCGCCGAAGTTTCTAGGCTGCGGCATCCTTTCTCTTAATTCTTCCTGTGTTAAAATCCTTCCTGATCTCAGTTTCAGATTCGAGATCGTCCTAGTCGCGGGTTTTCAGACCCGCGAATCCTTTCTAAAATTCTTAGAAACCTGTCTTCTTTAATAGCAAATATTATTTGCTGGTTTTCCCTGTGGAAAATTCACGAATTTTCCCGTGATCTCAGTTGCAAATTAGAGATCGATCTTTGGGTAGTCCTTAGACTGGCAATTACTTGGAAAAGTCTGTTGAAATCTTTTCCTGAATTAGGAGTCTCTGACTCGATATTTTCCTTGTGGAAAATCCTGGAAAAATCCTTCCTACCCTGACAACGACAGACTGTTGTCTTCCCGATATTATTCTACAGACTGTGTCTGTGAAAAATCTTTTCTATCCTCTCATAATAGTCGACATACTGACTATTAATTTAAAAGCGTTTCGGACGATTGAGAGTGATTCCCATACCCTTAAGGGCAGTTACAGACTGGCCCTTAATAACCGGCGCGCAGTCATCAGACTAGTGCGGAAATCCTGTTTAGCAGTTCCAGAATTGCTGAAAATCCTTTCGCAGCTGCAGGCTCGCGATTCAGAAATCCTACACCTGAAACCTTATCCTCTAAATTTTAATTACCACTTAATTGAAATTGATATACTGTATTTAGCTAGCAGGTCCAGCTTGCTGAGAGCTAGAGCGCAATTCTCAGATTGCGGATTATTGAGCAGGTATTTATTTGCTGTAGAGAATAATAATCTTATTATTGATTCTCTGTTCCCTATACCCTATACCGTATACCTCATACCCTGTACCCTATTCTCTAAACCACATTCCGGGCTTGCAGGTACAGCTTGCTCGCCGTCAATTCGCAGTTGGTTCAGATTGCGTACTACCTTTATAAATAGAATTATTGGTAGGGATCTGATAGTCAGATCCGTCTCCTTGTATAGGGTTATCTTAATCTCCCTTAACACCCACCCTGTATTCCAAGGGCCGAGGGCCGAATCGGCCAGCAACGGCACGGGCAAACACTCTTCCCCTGAAAGTAAAAATCTCGCGAAAGAAGCAGAGGGTAAAGAATCAGGATAGAGGGAGAAGTGTAGGTCCGGTATCTCCACCTGTCAGTACGGCTTCTGACCCCGACCCATATCCGACTGTAGCTAGTCCGCGTTGTAGCAATACTTCGCAATTATTAGGAAACCTAGAGGGTGGAATAGGTCATGCTAATAATATTCTACCTGCAATTTCCTAATTCTGTCTATGAATAGAAACTGTTGACGTATTATAATGCGATTACATTTAAATTGTATTTGTTGCTTATTTTTTCTTTTTCTTATGTAACAAATTTTTCGATTTTATTTATTTTTCGCTAGGATGTAGCTTATATAGACTAGTCATCTCAATAATGTTCAAAAATTATATGAATTCCTGTTTGGATGAATATTTTCTTAATTATATAGATTTGTTTTTAATAAATAATGTGACTACAATATAATATCGGGGCACCGAGCTTCGCTCGTTATTTATTTATAAACAGAACACAATTCTTTAAAATGATTGGGGAAGGACTAATAGGCACATCCCAAAACTGTTTCTTCCCGGAATTTTGATTTATGCTCTATAAATAGTCCAGAAAGTAGGTTATGTTCCTTTCACTTGAATTCAGGTTGAATTTTTAGTCCAAACATTTAAAAACAAAAAAGTTCTAATTTAGATTATTTACAAACCAAATTGAATAACAAAATAACACTCACTAATCACTTAAAATTGTCAAATAATGATTAACTTTGAAAATTATTATATACTCCAGTTTAGAATGATTATCATCTGTTTTTCCAAGGATGAATAATTGTTATCCTTTTCATGTCCTTCTGCGAGTTTTTCCAGGGATGAGACCTAGTGCAATCGAATTTCTATATAATAAACTAGTAGGTTTGTTCCAAATTTCGTGAAAATCGTTTTCAAGATCCGTTGGAAATAAATAACCAGATATAAATATAAATAGGCAAATATAAAAATATATACAGATTGTAACGTTTGACTTTCGGAGGGATAAATCAAAATTCCTATTTGAAGAAATTTATAGGTCTAAGTGGAATAATAGGCTAATATCGCCAAAGATGATAATGTTTAAAGATTAGATAATATCAGGCATCATGGCTAAATTTACAACGGCCGAACAGAAATGAAAATAATTTTTGCTACCTATATAATATTATATAAAATATTGTAAATTTGAGGTTAGGCAGAAAATATCTATTGATCGGCGACCTAATGATCGACTGAGTCGCATAACGTAGAATCTAGCCAAACACCTTGGCAGGAACTTATTGTAACGAAATAGTATGCAACTTGAGGAACCAAAAGATCCAAAAGGCTAATTGTTGTAATATGAGAATCAATCTATAACCTTTAAAAAATCACTTTGCATGTAAAAAACGTATAAAAAAACCCAGACAAAAATAATTTAATGTATTAAGGAAGTAGGAGGCTCCTAGGCGCATGTATACTATAATAATTTGCATGCACCAATCAAATGGTAGCAATTGATAGGCGGTAATTGTGAGCCGATTCAAATATATTTGTATATATTTTTATAAATGTTAAGAATTTATGAATTATTGTTGTACAGTTTATGTTTTGTATATGGCCCGAAGGCAGACAAATTATCAAAGATGTAACATAAGTAATAATTTAATAGATTGGCACGAACTATTTGAGCCATGAATGGCGGAGGAACAGATTATTTAAATTCTATGTAAATTTGGAAATCGGAAATGAAAAATTGTGAATTAGAAAAGAGAACTTCCCCAATTGCCTGCCAACCACCACCATGAGATGTCACCAAAAATTATAGAGCGCAATATCTTACTGTACCTTTCAATAACTTAAAGTTAAATCGAATTACTAAATTTTTTCATAAGACTTTGTGATGCTATTGTAAAGCAAAAGTCATTTAAATAATCCAGGATCAACAGGAGTTTGGATCGCCATCAGCAGTTCATAGAAAATCCAGCACGTGAGTGAATAATATTTGAAATAGTGATAGGGCGCCCTCAGTGCTTCGAAATGAAATAAGAAATCAAAGCTAGCTCGTCGAAAGGGTTTTACAAATTAAGAAATTGGTAAAAATACTTGCGCAAGTTTAAAGATTGTATAAGAGGTATTTTATTGGATAGTAACGAGTCAATTCATATATCAAAAGATACACCAATCAAAAGAATACTAAGTTCTAGGCTGATAATACAAATGTTCATATGATCATTAATTTTTATAATATAATTTGCGATAACATAATGTAGCTCTGATTCACTAGATGAATTGATCTATCTATTTCCGTCAGGTGCCGAATCTCGCACCCTGAGATAAATATATTTATTATAAAGAAATCTATTGGAAATCATAGAAATTAATATATATTTGGATTATTGATTTGTCAATTTATCATGCTCTGATTTGAGAAGTTTATATTTGAAATAGAATTATCCAAGTCGACAAGCATCAGCAAGTTGATGTCGAAGCTACATGCAGATAAATGCATATGATCATGAAATGAAAGCACATGGTAGCGTTTCGTGCTATAGAACTTAAAAAATAGTATTAACCTGTGATATTTTATTGATTTCGTTTCTTGTTATATTATATATTTTTTGTCGCTCTATATATTTTTGCTCTGGTTTACTTTGGAGATATTTGTTAATATATGTATCAAATTTTTATGGTGTACTATTCATTTTATTCCTCAATACTATAGGATATAAGTTTTATATATATATATATATTTTTTTATAAATTATCAGTATTATTGTGAAAGCTCATGTCTGGGCCTATGAAGATTTTAGTGAGATTATATCCTAGTAAAACCACGACCAGATTTTATAATTATTAAAATAACTCTCATGCTCTACCGATTGACGCCAAGCAAGAGGCTAAGCGTACTCCACCAAAAGTAACGTGACAAGATATACAGAAATTGCTCGCTGAATATAATATGATAGGATATGAGTTCTATCATTAATGTTTCAAAAAGTATAACAAATGGGACTTGAGCTATCATTCCATAAAACATCGATGGATTAATTATATTTGGTTGATGATGTGTTTATAGACTGTTGTGTGTTGATAGCTTGCTGTGGAAAATTTATCAAGCAGGATGGCAGAAGGGAGTGTCTGCCATAATCAATAGAGCGAACAGAACAATAAACTTCTCAATTCAAATTAAAATCACATTTCCTGTTTTTAATATCACGATCACAGGCCATGAGGATTATTATTGTGAATGAGAGGAATGAAGACTGCGGAGTGAATTTTATTCAAGAATCCTTCAATCACCGTTTTCCATGGATTATAGATGATTATTTTCCTTGATTTTTTCTTGAGTGTAGTAATTTTTATTCGAGGTTTGTTGCCATATCTCAGCTCAGCTCCTAGCATCAACTTTTGAATTAATCTAGGGAAATTCATATTAATTAATAGAAAATACTTGACCTGTAATTTATTTCATGACCGATGACCACTACAAGTATGAGAACGTATAATTGCTACGCCTAGAATATTTTAGCTCTAGCTGTAAGTATTTCAGTAATTGAATGAAAAAGACTAAGAAATTGTCAAAAAACCACTGATTTATTGATAATTAGAAAGACCGGTTTCGGTTATTACACCATTGTCAATCCGAAACCGGTCTTTCTAATTATCAATAAATCAGTGGTTTTTTGACAATTTCTTAGTCTTTTTCATTCAATATGAATAATTACCACAATATCAACTTCTCAACTACACAAAAAGTATTTCAGTAATCCCTTTCTACAGTAATGAATAGAACCTGAGGTATAAAGTCTTGAAATAATTGAGTACCTGTTGAAATTCAACAGTTGAAATTGTTTTCAAATTATTATTAATTGTTTAGATTCATGCTCCTGCTAGTCCTGTTGAAAGGATGCACACTTCATACTGTATCACTCATAAGTGAATTCACTTCCCGGTGAAAGGATGCACACTAAATACCGTATCACTCATAAGTGAATTCACTTCCTGGTGGTTCTAAACCCATATGAAGTTAAATGTCATAAAAACCCCACAGTCAACTGAGCTTATGTACAGTAAATAAATCAAAATCTATGTTCAGAAATAAACAATAAACTTCACCAAACAAGTACGGAACTTTCAGCAATTTTATTCATTCAACCCTATTTAAATTCAAAACTGAATGAAACAGTTATAAAACATCTCACTTTTAACAGCCAATCAAAGACGTTATTCACAGGCGGATTTATTTATCATTGAAACGACCTAGTGGAGAAGTACCAAGTATTATTTGGCCTAAATATAGAAGATAATGTGTATGCACATACATCTCCATAATTTAGCCGGCAAGTGGCTCAAATGACTGTACAAGAAGCTATCATTAAGATGTTAGCCGGCTGAGTATAGCTAGCACTCACTTTTCAACAGCTCTTCAGCCAAGATATCAGTAGGCCACATCTTTTACTGTATGATTAACCTAAATTGGATTATTTGTCTAATTGATGTAGGTAAAAGTAATACAGCACTTCCCAAAAGCATAGAATTTACGAGTATTCACTGTTCCATTTTCTATGAAACTTTTTTCCATCACATTCATTATCCTCCATTCACCTCCATTCACCTATGGTATCCTCATTACAAAAGATTTTTGTGTAGGAAAGTCTTGTTATATTCACTCAAAGAACATTATAAAGCAGTATTAGATTGTACATATAGATATATTGAAGTAGAATCATCTTAAGTCTCAAGGTATAACGATTGTGTTAAATAAAATATTAGCATTTGATACTCCTCTATTATTTCAGCATTCATCTGTCAAGTAGTGCTGTGGAGGTTATAATAAACATACCTCAAGGTATTCAGTCTGAATATAAATGCAGTTTTCCTCATCAAATAAATAAATAAAAATGCTACTTCGATGTGAAATGAATGCGTTTTCTAATAATGTCCATCTACTTTTGCAGGTATGTACCCCGATATGGTTTTGGTTTGATATGAGTAGGCAGTGAGCTATGTTCTCTTACCCTGAATCATTGGTGAGTAGAACTACATTTTTCTATTTTTATTGAAATCATTAGTGTTCATAATCTTTTATCAATTTCATTACTTGCTTGAATCGATTTTTGTCTCATCGTCCTCTTTAATACCTTCATAAAAGCTGGTAATTTTTCAGATTGCATTAAAATTATTAAAACTTTATCTAAACTAGGGAAACATATACAAATATATCGGGATAATTTCTATCCTCAGACCAGAAATGCTACTTTATTCCTTACAAATGTATTAAACATTTGTTCAATGTTTAAACATTAGGGTCACAAGGGTTGAAAATGTGCTAAATCTACCTTCCAAAGGGTCTCGCAGTAGTATTGTTCTCGCTTGACTGTCCAATGCCCCCATTGAGATAGGTTTTACCCTTCCTATCGTGACGGTAAAGTATCTTCTTTCCCATTATCATGCACAATAAATAAAAATTAAGAAAGAAGAACACTTCATGAATTATTATGAAAGTAATTGCATGCCGTGGTAAGTCCCTTTGAAGTGGATCAATTCATTTCCAGTATCAATTAGAAGAACAACTCCCTCAACAAACTCCCGTCATGTTTGGAGTGTTGATAAAATAATTAGAATCCAAAGATGATGGCCATTTCAAGGCATTTTTATTGCAGTCTTCACCAAGATAATTTGAGTTGAGATGGTTTGTTCTGTTCGTTTTCCAATTTCCTTCTCTTTTCATCACGACTTCTATTCATTAGATACTCATTATAAATTTCCTCCCCACCTCCATTGCCTCATGAATAAACTCATTTCATACTTTCACCATTCCTCTTCAATTGGAGATTTTTCTATTATAGAATATTTTGATATATGCAATCTTACTCGGTTCTCTTTTTGTCTTCAAATTTTCAGCTTCAGGATACAGCTTCTATTGAACCAAAGTCCAACCTCATTTCATTATCGACTTCAGCTCACCAGTTTGAAATTGAGCCCATACTTCATCTAATATGGAATGCGAACCATTTTTTTAAGCTTGGTAAAACTGTATTCATATGGAATTTTTATATCACACGTTGTTCCATCCTCACAAGGAAAACGATTGTTGTTCATGCAAATGATAACTTGGAATGTCTTCGATTGTATAAATGCTCCTACAGTATTAGCTCTGAACTTTATGTGAGTTTAACTCTAACCGGTTTCATTTCCAAATTAATCATTTTCGAAAATAAATCATGGCTTCAATAAGCATGAGTTTTTCTCAAAGAAGCATCACATTTTCATAGAGAAGTCAAATCAAGTATTCAGTTATCTAATTATTACGGTTTCAGTGTGTTAATGCATGAAGGGAGGTAGTTGATAATCACATAATGGTTTGATTGGGAAGAATTATTTGGAAGAACGTAAGCAAGTGGTTGGCCATACGGTTAACATCAAACCTTATTTATAAGATACATTGCATACTCTAAAACTACTCTGCACCACTCTGCCATTATCCCGTATCAACTTCACAGCCCGTTAGTTGAAAACTCACCAAAAACCTCATTCTAACTGGTATAGTTCTTTGGTAGTTAGTTGTAGGTAGTATGACAATTTATGGTTGAAAATAAATATTTAAATTCCACTAGATTTTCAGTGCTACAGTATGTGGAGAAAGAGTTTGATTACGTGGATAAGACCTGGAATTGAACCTACAACACGCAAAAAGCTCATTAATTGATACTCAAATCACTAACTTGCAATTTAATTACACAACTTTTCTCTGGACGATGATCTTTCATTGGCTGCTTGCTCGGAGAAATACATCTCCGTGGTGATTCTCAAGGTCATTGGCGTTATTAAAAGACCATTAGCGGAGCTATTTTCAAGTACAGGAATCGTTGTTGCAAGTATTCAGTGATGTTATCAAGAGTTACAGGTAGTAGATTGTTAGCAACATGCAATACAAATTTTTATTGTACTGCAGGATTGCATAACAAGTGGTAATGGTAGTGCATCTGTGTGGAGGGGGTGTGACCTTTTCTCGATGGGGGGAGGGGTAGTGAGGGTGGATCTTGTTTTTCCGGAACGGGAGCTGCCAGGGTTTGGTTTGATAGGATCGATACTGCAGTTCAGCCTTCAGCCTTCACCCACATTTTCCCTTTGGTCAGTGAGCGCATACACAATCCCTGTGCCATAACATTACATGATCTACTGACCTCGTGTCAAGCCATAGAAAGAGTCTTATCAGCTCGAAGTTATATTACCCATCCCCAATTCTTTCCTATGCTGTCTTGTAGATTAGTTGTCTGTTGTACAATATTTCAAGTACACTAAAACATTTCTCAATTTTTCTCTCTGGAGTAGACCATTTCTATGTTTTCCTTCAAACCTTCTCGAGCTGAGTTTACAGAATGGGATGGATCTATTGATATTGATATTGATATTGATCTTCATGTTGTATTTTTGAATGAGTGGAATGAAAATTATTCTATTCTATTCGCTTCCTCAATATTGATCGATTAGCTCCGATGTAAGACTTTATTGAATCTACTTTTGGGGTTATAAAATTCTTGAATGAACAATTATCGTCTGTTTCCAATAGTAAGAAATCATAACAAAAACATACCAAGTCCATGACCTAGGCAACTCCTGATAAACTATAGCAATTAGTTGCAAGAATGTGTTTGTATTCTCGGAGACGTCTCTTCAACATTTGAAGTGATTAAACTATGTACTGTACAAATAGCATAAAAACAATTAAATATTGTGCTAACTACTGATTATTTCCTGCAGAATCTCTTATGATCTTAGAAGAATGATCTTATTTATGTTTTTATACTGCTATAATAGTAGTGAACAGTTTATCATAAATTCATTTTTGGAAAGAAATTAATTGAACTAATCAACTTTTGATTTATTATTTGAACCCTCTCAAGCATTGAAATTAATGCATTGATCAATTGAATAATACACTCGGTAATAGAGTAATTTTACTGATCTTCTTGCCGTATCAAAATGGTAGCAGCCCACCTAATTCAATCTCGAAATCAGAAAGCCACCAGTAATAGGGTACCACACACATTCAAGTGACTTATCTCCGACCAATCAAGTACCGTGTAATAACTGTTTCAAGGTTAGAGCAGGTCGAACTTGATAATGTGAAAGCACAAAGCAGTCTTCATGACTCATACCTTCCCAACTGACACGACACGACACGCTCAAGCCACCTACAGTTCTCCATTAATAAACATGAGATCAGTAACTCGTGTTCTGGGCGAGAGGTGGAAAATAATATACTCCTTCAAACTACTAATTACCTTTCACAGTCACATGTCATTTCTATTCAGACACTCGAAAGATTTCAACGGATTTGTGCAATTACATCTGTATTTGAATAACATATTATATTCCACATATTTTTCTCAGATTTTACGAGAACTAAAACTCATATTTTCAAAGAACAACACAACTTTCGTTTTGATTTTGACTGATTTATTGTATACTGTAACTCCACTTTCACAATGTACAGCTCTAGTGTGGAAGGCTACGCTAATGTTTATGGCTTGAAGAAAAGCATGGAGATAGAGAGAGACAGCTCAGCTTTCAATCATTTGCTAAATATGAAGATGTACATATTTTTCTATGCACTAGAATCCTGGCAAATTGAGTGAGTGAACCATGACAACCATGAGTGCTATCATAGATAAAGTGAACAATCAGTGGTTGGATCTGTGGTGTTAATCATTAACGGGACTATTGTTAATAGACTATTCGTCTTGTAGAAAGTATTGAACCTTCCAGCACAGAAAATAGAAGCTTAATTTTTTCACGTAATCTACTCCTTCACACGTATTTTATTTTATTATCGTCTGCAGTATTTAAAATTCACTATCCCACTTAATAGCAGAACAGATGGTAACAAAAGCTACCTGATTAACCTGTTTGAAATGTTCCAAATATTTTTCTGTTGGTATAACAATTAATTCTATTCTTTTTCTCAGCCGTGCCACTAACGAATCCGGAATAATGAAAATGGAGTAGTAATAAATCATAGAAACAGATACTCATTATTAAGATGACCTGTTAGTAGAGGGTAATTAAAAATTTTCTGCATGTTTTTCAGTATTTTCCGCAGAGCTCCATTGTTCGGCTTATTATAGTACAAAGTCATATTGATTTGATAAAAATTAAAAAAAAAAACAACAGGAAAAATTGTTAAAACCTAACTTCCACGATTTCAAATTTGACTATAGAAAACATGAATTGGGGATTCAAGACAAGAGTGACTTTTGAAATATATTCAATAGCATTACAGAACAGTATATGAGTATGAACTTGAACATAGCAAGGTCATATGAAAGAGACTCTTTGAGCAATTGCTTCAATTATATTGGTTTCTGCATGTAATAAAGTGGTTGTAATGCAATGCAAATTGAGTGCAATCGTGAAGAGGCAAGTCGATTGGTTATGAGTCATCGTTCAATTTAAACTGTGTCAGATAATTCGGCTTTCTGTGTTTCATTTGATATTTTGTTGTAATGTAGATGAATGGGGAGAGAATGTTTTATCGATAGGAATAACTATTATTAATAAGACTTTTTGTCTGTAATCCTTATCAGGCCACTTGAAAATATTTTTCTTTTTTTCTCTACATTCCTCTTTTTGATGTTAAGAAACGCTCTAAATAGCTTAATTTCACTTTCCAAACTACTATATTCTATTACTTTCAATCCACATGTATACTAAATCTGTATCATTATCAAAAATATGCTATTTTTAATGTGGAATCTGCCGCTCCCCAGAAGCTCAAATTGATGAGAACAAAAAGGTTGAGGATGCAAGCTTATTTTATATCAATATCATCGGATCAGATACTCAGATTCCATAATTTGACTATCAATTCTGTCTATATTCTACTTTTCACCATAATCCAATCCCTAATGAAACAGTGGACGAGTGAAAAAAGGAAAAGGGGGAATTCCCCATACGATTCCCATTAAAGCCATTATTGAGGATGCATCAGGGTACAGGCATCCATTGTGATCACCGTTAAAATTTATTTAAAATAAATTCTATCGATTTCAAGTGCAAATTTAGAGTGGAGGTTCTATTTGAGCATGACTTGTAGTTTTTATTATTTGAACACTATCAAATAGAACAGCAGCGAAATAGAAAACAGAGAGGGTGGGGCGTGGGAATGATGAGTACAACACACTCCCGCCAATGGCAACACTGTTTGGATCTTTATCATATTTGAAATAGCACTGACCTGAAAAAACGTCCGAAGTCAGTGAATGCTCTTTTTATAGTTGTGTGAATGAGCTGAAACCACTTGAATGAAAGCATTGGGATATTACACTGTTATCGTACCATTCGAGTAATGTTTATTACAACGATAGGCCAATAGTATCTTTGCTTCAGCATAGTCAATAATTAATGGGATCTTGTAGCAATACAAGATTTTTTTAAAGTGTCAGTTGAGTTAGAAAGAGTAGAAGAAAGGACGAGTAGCCTACATTCAGTGTGAAAGAAATCTAATAAATAACTTGTAGTTTTAGATAATAGCTTTTTTATACGTTGCTTTAAAAAATTAATTTCTATTCAAAAGTATTTTACAATGAAATAATCGTGTAAGTTTACGTGCCGTAGCCTATTGGGATTTAAAATCAATAATACATTGGTTTTTTTGGAATAAGAATATGAAAATAATAATGTGTGAACGATTGCGAATAATCACTTGCTTAACACATCTATGTGAATAAATGTATCCACATTCTACTCGCACACACTATTCACTTTGTTGGAGGAATAATCACTATTTCCAATATTATAATATAAATAATTATACTAATAAAATCAATGAGACACGTTCCTTCACCAGCTCCTTTATAGCCTACAGACAGTTCTCTTTAATTATGAGTTCCAATTCAATCGATCTGAAGTGTATTTCTGTACATTATTCTGTCTTGTTCTCAAAACCACGTATTTATTCTTTTACCAACAATAACATCAATGCATTGTCCGCTTGATAAGTCTACGTGAAAACCCATGCATTAACAATTATTGTAATTCACTTAATAGTAAAGTGCATATTGTATCGTCCTTGGTGCTTTTGAAAATCATTACATAAAGATTATATCATTTAATTTTAGCTGACTATAAACTAAGCAGATATCTCAAATGCTAATGCAAAATGCTACGAGAGATGTTGCGAAATGACAGTTTTCTGAAATTTCCATCAATGTATTTTCCCCTGATGTAAATATTTTTCAATCACATCATATTCTCAGACCTTTCACAGCCCCCTCGATACAGTATCCTTAATGATGGTTCCGTTATTTTGATTACTAACAAAAAGCTTATCAGTTTTACATTACTCTTTGAGTAATACTTTTTCACGTGCGATTTTCGGATCACTCAAATTCAAATCAGTCTGTAAATCGGAAAAATGAATGTAAAACTGTGAAGAAAGCGTGAATCGGCGTGAGTTTGGTGAATGTGTGTGGTTGGAAGTTGGAAGGACACTGCCAGTAGACCGAATAGAATGCGAAGAGAAATGGCCAATGAATGAGGCCGAAAAATAATGTCGTGCCGTTCCAGAGCACGCGCATGCACAATGCTCTCTCACACACTCAACTTCTCTCTTTCTCTCATTTGTCTTCTCTATCATTCACGATTCATCTCAAATTAAAAACGCAAAACAAAACATCGTTACACTGCCGTGAATTGTAATTGCATTGCAAATACTAGTGTGAACTGTTCGAGTGTTGCCTCATTAAGGAAAAGAGGTGCTGGTGGGTTGCAAGCGTGTATATTAATGACATCATATTATTATCATCATTCTTCCGAACGGTGTTCACTCGCTTCAAAATTTCAGGTTCACATCGTACCTAATTGTAGCTGAACGAATCAGGTAATAATTTGCATATATATTACCAATATAATAATATTGGTACGAGCAGGTATCGAGATCTAAAGCAAGATCTATAGAAGAAAGTCAGATCTTCGCATTGAAAACTGTATCAATTCGCAAGATTATGAAGAAGTGCACTTGTTTCATTCATAGAGGATTCCTGCAAACCTGTCAATCTGTAAAGGATCAAGCTTATATCTGAACACAAGTAAATCGCTACGAAGCATTCATTGTGTATAATAAACGCTATTCCAGTGATATTTAGCCTACAATTTCCTGTTACATGCGGAGTTGTTGAGTGATATAAGAGATTTCAGGGATAAATAATTGAAAAAATGAGCGAAGTCGTAGAGTTCTGAATAATAGCAAATAAACAAATAATAGCATCAGAGAAACATTTTCAACAACATCCGCATAGAACATGGCAAATCTATTAAATAAATAAAGTACAGAATCGCAGAGCGCCAAATCACTCCAAACCATTAAAACTTTTCGCTCTTCTGTTCTTTGAATGGCTTCTATTTTGGGCACACGTAAATAAATATTCGAACGTTAGAAGATTTCATTTCGCTCTGAATTTATGTATGAATTATTGCTGTTCTATTTTGCAATATCTGGGGAACTGTGCACTTATTTGCCAACGCTTTGTATATAAATCTCACTCACCAGACAACCATTGATAATTTGTAACACGCTCTTTGCAACTTACGCTTTCTACACTCTCGTCTTAAAGTTCACTGTAATAGATAAGTAACAGGAGCCAACAGACATTGAAGCAAAATTTCTATTCAATTTGAGAGCAAATTATCAACAAACTACAGTAGTTACTAATAATTATCTATTTGGAACGTTCAATTGAAGAAAAATTACATACTACTCAATCTTGTCTTCTATGGGAGTGTATCGTATATTTCTTCCAGTGTCATTAAAAGCGGTACAAACCCAATAATACAATTAGCTGTTTAAATGAAAGGTTGCTATGAATACATATAATTCACTAATACATACCAGAAAAATACAATACAACAAAATGTAATCAATTGAATTGATAGAATTAGTGATTAAAACCATTTCTGTCTTTATTTGGGGTTTAAAATATTTCTTGAAATAGATAACTTGTTTAGTTACATTTACATCCATTCGTGCCTTCTAGATCGAACTAGTTCTACAGTTTGAAAATCTGTTTAATCTACGAAGTAGATGTTGCATCTACACATTAGAATTTATATTGTTTTCTATTGATTTTCAGATTTCATTCCCAAACTATTGTTCTAGGATCTAGAGACTACTACCGTTTATGATTACTAAACTAAGATATGACTCTCCTATTGATATCAGACTCCCAAAACCAATATGAGGTAGAGTAATCATGATCTCATATCTTTTTCAATCACTTGCCGCCAGTGGCTTTCATATCAGAACCATTCGCAATGAACAAAAATAAAAATAGAGGTGATCCATGTTTTTCAATAAATGTTTGGCAATAGCCAAGCAGAACGCCCACTATCTAGCATGCGAGCTACGAACGGAAGTCGTAATTCGGAAATTATTTTCGTTTGCAAATACTTTAGTTACACATGACGTCAACCCACCAGAACGTTTCCGATGGATGAGTTGAGTGCATTGGAGAAGTTCCCGAATGCATTGGAGAGTGCAGTGCAGCGGTGGGCGAATATTCATTGACGAAAGCGAACGAGGATTCACCTTCTCTCTCATGCAATCACTACTTGTAATCATGGAAAGAGAAAGATAGATGTTGAGGGAAACTATTGATTAGTTTCACGGGTGGAGGGAAAATAATGGTACTACTCTGTACCTGGTGCACCTTGCACTGAAGCTCATATCGAAAAAGAGAGTGAGAGGGTCGAAATGTTACACATTTCAACTAGTTCCGCTCAAACTAATAAATGCAAAAGGATGTTACGTAAATAATTTTTATGACCTTGAAATTTGTGATTTGGCGAAGTTGAGTTTAGGAGTGTGGCCAAATGCGAAATATTCTGCAACTCTCTTGGATCAGTAAATTGAATCATTGCACTTGGAGCACTGGCCAAAATATGTTATGCACTTTTCAATGAGCCGGTTTTTTTGTTACTTAATGTGTGTTCTCAGTGCGAGCGGAATGTTGGACTTGCAGTATCTCAAAACTGTAAATTTAAATTAGTGATTTAAAACGAGGATTCGAAAACAGAAAACTCTAATATTTTGTTTTTTGTTGCACACAGAAACCTCTCGTTTTTCACATGAATCAGAGATATTCTTGTAGTTTATACATTTTCTGCATTTTTTTTATACTTGCTACATTACTTCAGTAAATTGTCCCTATCTCTGATAATACTTCTAAATGAGTGTGATGTTATTCTCATCGAAATAATAAAAAGAGTGATTCCGAAAATTCCAGAAAAGTTTTGTTCCGGAAATTTATCTGTGTATAAATTCCATATTGAATATTTTATTGTTGTCTCAAGTTTCAGATTCTTTATTAGTATCAGATCCAATCAAACCAGAAACAATAACTTCTCAATTGCACTAGTTGATGTGATGTCATTTTTTAGGAGGTTGGTTTGTTGTGTTTTTTTTGAGAAACTAAAATCTTCTTTGTTACTATAAACTCACATTATCATCATGGCATAGAATGAGCATCGGATATGGTTTATGGTTTCTCTATTATTGAACTCCCCTTATAACTGAAACATGTTTCTCAAGTTCAGTCTCCTTGAGTAACCAAACGTTACACCTTAAACTTGCTCTAACATTAATTTTTAATTGGGAAGTAGAGGGGACATAGGTGTATTGAGGCTGAGCGGATTGTCCCTGAAGCTCCCCTCAATTTCGGCTTCCTCTATTATAAGGGAAATTCTCCCTTCAAAATGGAACCCAAAGTTTGAAGTGGGACATGGGGCAGGGCAGTGGCATCTCTGGGATGCGTATAGGAAATTGCCTTGTAAATTGAATATTCAAAACATCATTCCATCCAAGTTCCTGGAGTGGGCGATGATTTCCACACCTGGTTGAGAGGAGTTTTTTCCTGGATGAAGTAATTTCCCCCGCTAATCTCCGATTCCCTGATGGTTCGGTGTTATTGAATCATGTAAAAGAACATGAAAAATAACTCCTTTTAAGGAGTAAAATAACTCCTTTTACAAGTGCGTGTACAAATTATAAAATCGCAACGGTTGAAGTTTACAATTATTGCATTATGACACATTTGAACGTTGTCTTCGGCCTAAAAAATTATTAAAATTATCGGCCGAATAATTGAAATTTGAATCTCTAGTATTAGAAGTATAAACGTCACGAAACTACAGCTTTTATATAAAGTTACTCTTTGTAACTTTATATACTGTAAATAAACTTGATGAACTGTTGACCTACACTTTGTATAGTAACTTCAACTGTACACGGAACTAGCTTTCCTCTAATACAGTCATAATGAGATTTACTCTTTTCAATCTAGAATGACAATGATAAGTTTTTTATTCCAATTTAATAATCGAGTTATTCCATTCATTTCTAATTTTATTAAATTGAATATCATCCATACCTGCAGTATAGTGCCGAAGACTCTTTCATTTTCCATGGATCATGATTGATAGCAAATAATATTATATCATGTAGTGATAGATTTATTTAAATATGAAGGAACATTCTAGTTAAATTTCTCACTGCGAACTTCCTATATAGAAGCATGATAGATTAATCAAATGCTGAATCTCTCTAGAATTCATAGTACTGTATACTGTCATAATATATTCTCATGCAATAGAAGTACATAAATGACCCTTTATTTCAAATATTATAAACATATTTCAAAAGAACAACTAGTTTCCGCCTTTGGCCATCTTCAAGTTCAAATGAACAAATAAACAAAAACAATACTGAAAAATCGATGTAATTATGTAATAATTATGCTAGTGAAGTGATTTTATTCTCATGATAGATTTACATGAAGTACTATTGTTCTTTCACCTGCTACCTGCGTTAAAACTCTCATCTAGCCATGAATATACTTTTATTAATGGGTACAAAAATTTGACTCCCTTATTCCCTACTCTTTAACGATCTTCGAATTAAAAATTGTGTTATATCTTTGAAATCAATATTTTCATCAGAAATTTACCAGTAGGTGGTGTTGTAAGGCGGAATAGCGGAGAGCGTAAGTTCAGCGGTTCACTGCTAGATGGCACAAGCATGCTTCTTGCTGCTTCAAGCTTCTTACAAGACAAACTTCATAGCAATAGAGAGAGGAGAATAATGAGAATATTTCGGTGTTCAGCTTTACATCATCTCATGTCCACTCTACTAGACTGAACTGAACTGAACAATGTTCAAGTCTGAAGATTGAAAGCTTAGAATTTGGAAGTGTATGTGTGGAGAGGTTTTATCACGTCCTGTTCAAAAGGTTTTCCTCTTTTTTAAGAACCACTTGGACAAAAATAATTGAAATATCTTTGTAAGCTAAATAAAACAATAATTGAGAGAGGATATAGTGGAAAATTTCACAGTCAATACGACTCTTCAAAATCAACCTATAAAACTTCACGAATATTTTGCTGAAAAAGTTGGGAATAAAAACTGAGATGATTATGATTTAGTTATAGCTGCTAGATAGTTTTGATTGAAGTCTGAACTTTTATTAATGATTAGCAGGTAACCCGTGCTCCGCAAGGGACCAATTGAAAACTTGACTAATTGAAAAAATTGACGTAATGAAATCTTGAAGAATTGAAAATAGGCATATAACCATCCTTGGTAAAAAGAGAGTCTATATATGCAAAATTTCAAGTTAATCAGTCCAGTAGTTCAGACGTGAAGATGCGTCATTCGTGAATTTCCCATCCCGAACGTGTATGAGCCAGTTCATTCCTTTATAGTAATATAGATTAGTTAATGGTACTGGTTAACATTGCTGACCTGAGTTAATTACAAATAATCATTATTAACTGTAAGATAGGCACTATCATCAGGCAGTACAAAAATGTTATGTTAATTATTGATAATGAATTGAAGATATTTGTCAACATTACTGTCCTGTGTTAATGACAAATAATTAGTATTAACTGTAAGCTAGCTACCAACAGACACTGGAGAGATGAAGTACAGATATGAGCCATATCTGCCAATATTACCTGCGCTCCCTCCTTGAACCTCTAGCTGGTGGATTGTCTCGTTCAATAAATAAATTTGATTGTGCCGTTTAATGTTGTAAAGAGGTCGTCTTGGAGAGACTCAGCCGTGCTAGCAGTGAAGAGGAGCTGAGCAGGCAACGTTCACGGATCATCGAGCTTAATGAACGGCTTCGTGGTGTTTCGCGGTACTTGCAAGCACGAAGGGTCTTGGCGAAAAATGGACCACGAGTTGAAACTTTCATCTGCCCGGTCGCTATCTCTGAGTCACGACTCTCAACAAAACTAGCCACTAGTAATTTCACTGAGAGACGAATCGACTAACTGTAACAGTCACAGCATAAGTTGGATGTAATCTGCTCCAGTTAAATTCGAAGAATAAATAATATATTTTCATCATACTTCTGAAATTCCTGTACATACCAATTAACTCACTTTGTATAAAACAGCCACTACAAAAGTTGGATGTAATCTGCTCCAGTTATTTTTTATCTTACTTCTGAATATCCTGCAGGCCTTTTCTTCAATTGACTCTCTTTGTATAAAACCAGTATCATTCTGGAACTAAAAGAATATATTCCTTGTGCTCTCTATACATGATTCTTCTTCATATCAATGGGAATACACTCTTCATTTGTTTGCAAATTTGTCCTGACAATAAATTATCTTCTATCTGATTTTATCTTCATCAGTCAGATCCGTGGTAGGGGTACTTACCACTGACGAACTGTGTAACTCAACTGAGAGAGATGACTGGGTAACTGGATGACTTACTAATGTATAGATCTGATTTCTCCGTGGTGATTGAAGCTGTTATTCAACATTTCAGCGTAGTGACTGATATAGTAGCCTATCTACAGTAGCAGATAACTTCATCTTTGTCACTAATTGCATAAATAATATAGATTCCTAATATCATCAAGTTTTGGTAGTCAATACTTCGTGACATTTTCCAATCTGGAACAAAGTTACAAAGGTGCAATATAATTCAATATTAATGACAATATTGATTACAACACAATTAATTTTAATGACATTCAAATTTTTCCCGTTTTCATAAACTCTTATTATTGATTCCTAGAAAGAGGTAGCAAAGCATGAAATTTAAAAAATGCTTATATTACTAGAACCAGAGTTTGCCATGCACCACCTTGTACTTGATTTACATTTCAGTGAATAGAGACTCCGATTGATAAAAAACGTGTAAAATATACGTTGCACTATTTGTTGTGGCTTTTAATGCACTTCAGAATCAAGTTAAAAATAGGCCTCACTTCAGATTAAGGCCAAGGTTGTTTAAATCTAATAAACAAACTCCAATCCTAATCACTAAACGGTGAAAAATAATGTCAGGATGTGGCTAGAAAGCTTTTCCGTATCATATTTTTGTAATCTATGCCAATGGTGCACTGCTCATACGAAATCCTATTATTGCTATAATTACTTCTCATTGAATAAATTTTGATAACACTTAATTCAATAACCCGTAACGGATCATTTTTGACGGTCTCTTATCAATTTATTTTAATTGAATATTCCATTAACAGTCACTGACAAAAATATTGCAGTCATATAATTATTTGTTCTTCATTCTTAAACTGACATCAATACCGATACGCGAATTTCACGTAGTTTGAATATATTTCTTGCTGTGGATATGGCTCACATGAGTCCAATCGAGCGTAAGTTTTTTGACGATTAGGCCTATGTAAAATTGATCAAAAATTAGGTGTGTTCCTATACACCGGGAAATTATTTTACTGCTTTTCAATATTGTCAGATGGCCGAGCTTGAATACTAGTTTGTTATAGACACCTATACATCAGCATTGAAAAGAAGCAAGAATAAAGTTTTCGTAAACTTTGAACTGCCAAGTAGACTATGAAGTTAAAATATATTTTCAAATATGTTATAATGCTATTATGATAAATGGTTGATGTTTTTTGTAAAAATATCATGGAAAATTATCTTCAATAATTCCTCTGTCATGATTAATTACAACTTTTAGAAACTTCCAAGTCAGAACATAGAACGAGTTATAAAGTGAATAAGAAAGTACGTCAATATATTAGTTCTAATTATTTCATCACGATGTCACACATATTTTTTATCATTATGAGACTAATTGAATCCGACCAAGTGACTAGATTGTTCAGTAGAAAAGTTTTTGGGCGTATAAATTATTAAGCTTTATTAGCTCTCTCTCAAAATTCTTCTCTAGAATAGGTTCTTTTCTTTCTCCTTAAGTTTAATGTCCCTATTTTATTTCCATCCTTGTCACAAATAATGTTTTGCTCTTTCTGCAATTTTTATATCCTTTATACGTAACCTAGATTCACTCCCATATTATTTCTCCTGTTCGAATATTTTTTAACCTTTTTTCTTCCTCGAACTCCGTCTCTCTCGTCATTCATAACTCTCCCTCACTCTTTCTCTTTCTGACACCCACAACACTGCTTAATGACACTAACGACCATAGCATTTTTCCGTGAGCTTCGTTTCCGGAGCCATATTGCCCTTCATTAGGCTGACGGATGTCACCTCCATTACAGTGCCTGCTAACTAGTCCACCAGTCAGTTCCAAGTCCCAGTTCCAAACTTCAGCACAGTACGTATTACTCGCTTGATTGTAAATGATTTTCTGCTATATTCAATTCTAGTAGTCAAACCTATAAATTTATTACTGATAGTGGACTATGAAAGGTGGAAACTGATAATGGAAATCATTCAGGATAACAGGCAGGAATCAGTTAGTTGTTCAGGCAAAAAATCGTATGAAGAGTTGAACCTGTTCAATAGCTTATTATGAGGGATAAATTTATAACATATAATATTTTTCAAAAGAATATGGAATGTGTCTGCGATGGATGTATTCAGACTGTATAGCTGTATCAAATAGTAGGATAAGTTCTTATTTAAATTGAGGCTGGTATTTAGCACGAGTTCCCGTGAAGGAATCTCCATCAATACAACACACGAATATTTTATTATTATTTTATGAATTCAAATACTCCAATATTGTTATAGCTAATAGGTGAATATTCGAAGTAATTTTAATTTGTTCTCGGGATAAGTTTTTGAATTCTTTCAAGATGTAAGAATCATGAATATTAGAACTTGGAGACAAAAATACGTTTGAAAAAGATCACTTACATGCAAATTGATTTATTTTATTATTTTGTATTCAAACTTCCACTCTCTTTAGCTCTTTGAGCTATATTATTAAAGCTCTATTATGAGGTTGAAAGCTTTAACTGTTTGAAATTTGGCTTTGAGCTCGACAAATCGACTCTTTCCAACTTTAAACTCATCAACTCATTAAAAGTTCAAAAACGTCATAGTTACAAATCATATACATATTATTGGAATTCCATCCTCTTTTCAACAACATCCTTAGAGTTAGATTTTATCTCATAGTTTCTCCAGTTGTCGACGCTTTTCAGAAATATCGAAAAATCGACGTAACTTGAAACATATTCTTAGTAAAAGAGAGATTCTTTGTAAAGATTTTACTGGAAATTTTTTGCTACAAATTTCATTTCGAATGTATGGTTTTCGGCAAATACACCTTCCGTGGGACACTCTTTACGTTGCATTGTTGGGAATAAATTGTTCTTTGTTGGAGTTGATGTTATTCTTATCATCATTAGTCATTTAATTCTGAAACTTCAACAAGTAATAGTTTGAAATTCTGCTTTTGACAGGGTATCATTTGGGAGCTCGAAGGGTTCCATGGTGGAGACTCTGATCTACGAGAGCCCCCTCCAGGAGGAGCCTGAGGGCAGCCCAACCTCCACTTCCGACGTCACCTCAACCTCACAAGCTGCTGACCCCGAAACCGCTGGGTGAGACACTTTTTCTCATTTATATTATATGAAAGTATGTGACATTTTTATGACAACTCTGTGCATTGATACCCAGTTGATCGCTTAATTCATTCGGCGTTGTGAGCTGAACTTTACAAGGCAGGAAAATTCTCTATAGTTATGAGTCTCTAATTCTCTATAGTGAGTCCTAAGAAATTTTCCGAAATGCCATAATTTCAACCTTCCAACAGGTCAGGTGTTTCAATGCAGAACCTAGAATGAATTAAGTACTGTATTTTAAGATGACATATCAGTGAAAGTGAGAGTATTACTCCCATAAGTTAAGATAAGTTATAAATGACTATCCATCCCATCTCGCTCGGACGAGCTGAGTAAGAAATGTTCAATTCTAGAACTTATGTAATTTTTTATATTCTGAGTGTACTGGTCATTTCCACTGATACTGATATGTGAGAATCCAGCATTTAGAATATTGCATCGTGTAGATACCGAATGAAAGCAATCCAGCAGGACAATATGATATTTTTTTGAAAAATGTTTCATTATGAAAACTAACTGGCTAGTTGCTACCGATTTGATTTCTTTAAAATAGGTATACTTTGAGCAGTGTGCACAAGCAGATACAACTTGTCAAGAGATATTAGGCTACTGCTTGACTGTGCTTTGAGGCTGAGATAGATAATACATTTTTTACATCAGTTCCAAGTATTGTATAATTTTGCGCAAAAAGTCATCAAACCTGTTTCCAGATCATTGCTTTCATTTATGTGCTTTTTCAACTTTTCTTGTTGTTTGATAAACTATAAACAATGAATTTATAGAAGGGTAGAGTAAAAATCATTGTTTTGATATTGGGGTTCAAAGTATTGAAGAAAGTTTCCAATAAAAATATAAACTGCACTGCAATATTGTTTAGAAGTAGATATAGAAACGAAGAGCTTTGAAAGTCGGTTGGGTTTATTATTGAATGTCACGATATCCGATAATGTTATCCAGCACGTAACTCAAAGAAATATCATCATCCGGACAGCTTTCTCCAAATTCGAATGATTCATTGATGATAATCATGTTCGAAACCGAAAATTAATTCATTTTCATTAGCCTACTCTCTATATTGTTTGATACGAGGTGCTTCAATTTGAATTACGCGGGTGAAGAGGCGCACTCCCCTTCAAAGCGGGAAATGAACTAGTCCAGGAGAGTGAGCTCTCTAGCGTTGACTTGTGGAACTACGTTCAGTGATACGTGCTTGGCGCTCAGAGCTCGTAGCTCGTAGCCGTAGCTCAGTTTCAGACGTAGTTCTGCTGTAATATCTCGTGACTGACAGAGTGTGTTTGGCACTGCCTAGTTCTGTTTGTTTCAAATATAGTATTTCAGTGTCTTGTGACTTGTATTTTATCACCGGTTGAGTTGTACGAGTTCAGGATCTTACAGGTAATTGCTTTTTTGGTCTCATAGAAAGTAAGAGTTTCTTTTCACTTTCAACTGGATCTGAACGTTGCCTTTTGCCTGTGCAAATTGCCCATGGCGTGCTCTTGCAGGTTATTTCCTATTTTATACTTGTTTCCTGGAGGGTGTGCGAATTCATTACATCATATTCTAAAACAACATATTGTTCAACATGGAAGTTGAGCATTTTCTCTGTGAATTGCTTTGTAAAATTCTATTCAGTAATACATTACTGTAATGCTCAGCTAAGCAATAGGTTAAGTAGCTTTTTATCTGAGTAGATAATGCTAATAATCCGCATTTATTAAGAATAGGTTTGGAGATCTCATTATCAAATAATCATATTTATGGTTGATTCCTCTCTATTTGCATGAATGAAACGATTTTAATTCAAAATTCCATGTTCAGAAAACATTGAGGTTATCCTGTTTCCCCAATCCTACCTGTTGGAGCAAGGTATAAGTTCAGCTCTCTTCCTGCTAGAGAATATACTAATTTTTATTGAATACTTCCATAATCCATGTGACCTGTCAACATTCTGACTATAATTTACCTATTCAAAAAGTGTAGTAGTGTCCTGTAAACTAAAATATAGTTTTAGTTGAAAAGATCCTAGTCATTTTCTTGTTGCCAATAATTTCATTGAAGATGTGGAGTTTGTTTTTTGATAATTTTTCCAAGATACTTTCAAAATGAATAATGGTTAATCATTGAATTATTTCAAATAATTTCGTAATCAGTCCATTCACATTATTTTCACTAACATACTCTTAATCTTCACTGGAATACTAAATATTTCTACTAAATTACTAATTATAGAAATAAATTATTAATAATTTTGAGTGTCAACTCCCATTAAGGCTATTTGCATATTGAGATGTAACGTGACCCGTGTCTGCTAGAGCTATTAAATATCATAATATATGATCATAATGTTCACATTGAGACACAGCTAGGAGGTGTGATCATTATAATATGATCATGTGATATGAATTCACTCATCTAGCAGACTCGGGTCACGTCTCAATATGCGACTAGCCTTACAGTAGGTATAAAATAATGACCAAGTTAGCGTTTATGTGTCATTTAATTATCTAGTAGGGTACTGTACTATAATTCCCATTTAACAAACAAGTTATCTAGTATGTAGTATGATGAGAAGTTTAGATTTTGAATGCGTTAGGCATTTGAAAAAATCAAGCTATGAAAGCAATTGCAAATACAAGGACAACTCTTCACATGCTATTATTGAAATACCTTTCCATCATCGTTGATAAGATAACACGGTATAGGTTTTTACTTTGTTTTACGATTGCCGTTTGCATGTAAGTGTGCCATTAGCTGAGTTTTCCACAACAATATTTTTGATTTAATAAATATCATTCTTTTTTTCTATTTTACTCGGAAAGTCAAGTTTACATGCTACACATGCATGCTCCCCTGCGCATGACATTCCTGATGAAACAGAAGTAAGTTTGCTACTTAATTGGTCTCTCTGATTAATTTTCACATAATAATTTTTTCACAATTCCGTTTTCTCATCTTCTCCAACTTATACCTCTATTTCCACATCATAAGGTAAGACTTATCTTATGATAACTTAGTTATCTTCTCTTTCTTGATAGATAGATAGTGAATGTCTTATAAGAGAGATAACAACTGCTAGACCTATAACATTTCCTTATCTATCCTTTCTCTTCAGAATGCGGTTCCCTTATCTGTTCTCTCTTCCTGAATTTAATTCAAATGCTACTTTATTTAACTCTAAACCTCTTGAAGTTATAAATCCATAGTACTCTATCAGCTTCTATATGCCTAACTTAATACATTAATATTTTTATCAACCGAGGCAATACTGTTATCTAGTTATCTACCTCTTCGGCAGGCAAGGGTTATTTTCTCCCTTAAAAAATCATCGATCAACCTGGTTGAGTGATGAAATGTGTACGAGAAAGTCGTTGGAGCTGAAAGACTGTATCAGGACGATTATAATGAATGACACGGTTAGGAGAAAGAAAGCCTCTTGAGGGGTTTGAGGGTTGGTTGTGGCAAGAATAACAAAGAGAACCCTTTGAAGTAGGAAAGGAGGTTGTGTTGAAAGGCTTTTTTATAGGGCTTAGAACGCAAAGCCGGCTAAAACTGGAATAACCTTTTACTAAAAATAGTCTTCATATTTCCCGTAGTGGAAATAGCTTATCAGCTGATGCATTTGACAGCACAATAATACTATTCCCGTTCAATTCGATTCAGTTTCCTCTCTACCAATAGTATTTTTCTATCAACGGGTAGTGGCTTCTACAAACAGAAACTGTTTTCAGTTGTCATTCAACGGTACACGCTGTTATTGAATGGGAAATAAACATTTTGGAATTCTCTCCACTTGGGGAAATTGTGAGATATTTTCCAAATGCGGGGATATTGCCTCATTGATAAAACAATATTATCACTTGCAAATGTTGCATAACAAGCACTTATTGATACTCAAGAGCTTACATCTCAAAGTATTTTATAAAAGCTGAAATTTAGAAAGGGAAAATCTTTTATTTATTTCAGTACATGATATAAGAGTGCTACAGTGCGCCCAACTGCACTCATGAAAACAATATATATTACAACAATTCAAAATTAAATGGCAACTCAAAATCAAAATAAACAGATCAGACTCAGCTATGACATTGATATAGTTATTCTAAATTTGACAACTATATGATTTCTTTTAAACAAGACGCTCTGGATAATAAAATAATGTCCCTGGTTGAGAATACTAATACCTTGATAGTGTAGTCTTTTGCGAGGGTGTCTCCGACTTGGGGTTAGTTCATCTGAATACTATTTTCTTTTCCCTCTCGTTCCCAGGTGTGATGCGATTAGGTAATTGAGCCTTTTCCTCACCATTATCGTTTGCCAGCCACTTGGTGTTGGGAAAGTTTGGCTCCAGATGGCTGTTCAGTGCTCACTGCTCAGCGACAGTGTTGGTTGCAACAACCTTTACCGAGTTTGTTTGCTGGCTGAAGTTTTCGCACTCGGCGTGAGTGCGTGACCTTATCCTTGTATCGATCCAAAGTGCGTAGGTAGAGAGGTGGTGAGGGGTGGATGGGAAGATGGGAACCTCTTTCCGTTCCTCCGCTCAAATAACCGTGAAACCTCAAGGGATTTCTCGGTGTGAGGAAGAGATAGGTGTGGGCGTAGAGTGAGGGAAGTACACATTGAAAAGGTAAAGGAGAAGGCAAGTCAGGATTTAGAAATTACCTTAAATTCAAATATTATGGTGTAGTTGACAGCATCTAATTTTGGAATTTCGTAAATTAGAATTTAGGCATTTTTATATTGCTATATGTACCCTGGTAAACCATGAATAACACTGTCAAAATGGTCATCATTCGGTGTTTTTTTACTGAAGTACAGGTTTGATACATAAATTGATAATATGAAGCTGATATGCTAGATGAAGTAGGCCATCCGATGGGATGATAGATGTAATTTTTTGAAGATAATCTGTAAGGAAATATTTTCATGGACTATTGTCAGAGAGAAGGGAGTAGTAAAAACAGGAGAGAGAAGAGGGGAGAAAAACTAGGAGGAAATGGAGCAAATAAACTGTTGAAGAAGAAGGAAATGCCAGTGGAAGAGGAAATTGTAGTTTATTCACTCTCTACAAAGTCTATGAACTTCAAAAATAGTTTATAATCATATTTGTACAATTAATCTTGTACCTCTACTGTGAAGGATGTGAAATGATTTTCGGTTCTCCACAAACTTTAAAATGAAATAAACTTTAATACAGTACAAAATAAAAAAATATTAAATATGAATATATTTATATAAATATTGATTATAAAATAAAATAAAAATTGTTCACTGTTACAATATTATTCTCTGCTGTAAATCTGCCTCTCTCAAGAAAATAGCAAATTGCCAGAAACCTATAAATTTGTGGATATCAGTTCACAAGCTCGTTATACGAGTATAACTCGTGTATCCCAGTTTGATGAGGAGGAAACGTTTCCTGACTGCATAATAGGAGATAACGTCACAAGCCAATGGGTTTATCAAATCAGCAGCCGGCAATCTATGTTCAATTTACCTGCTAGCTGCGGCTGCTGCGGCTGCTCTGATAGCACATTGATCAATCAGTCAGCTGAAGGCAGGGAGCTGTGATTTTCCTTCACTTTTCATCTTCTCAGTCGTTCCATCTCTCTTGCACAATAATATTATCAGGAAAATGCCATACTGTCCATACTATTATATTTCTCCCCTCCTTTCATCCATGATGATTCCTTCTCTACCTTCTTAACCTGTCCTCCCCATTCTTCTTCTCCTCTTCTTTTCTCCTTTCCTCCACTTTTTTCTCCCCTTCATCCAATGTGTATACTCTTTTTTTCTATCTTTTTTCTCCCCTCCCCTTCAACTATTATCCTTTCTATTATTTTCTTCCATAAATCATCCTTCTTCTCTCATTCCAATCCTCTTTATATCCTTCACCTTTAATCACAATTACGTTTTCTCCTTTTTTCATCTTCTCCAATTATCCCTATACTTCTACCTCATCCATTTCTTTATTCTACTTTTTCTATACTCTCCACTTGATGATAAATTGTAATCAAAGGATAGATTTTCATATCTATGACTAATTATCCATCATCTATCGAGCTACCTTGAAGTTCATCCTCGATCTTTTGTTCGCTTATTCTCCATTTCCTCCCTTTTTCTAATGTACACTTTTCAGGAAATTTTCGTCGTATGATTCATTTTCTATTATATTTTCATAGATAGAATGATTTTTAATCAATAGAAAAGGAATCTTCTTCATAATATATGTAGATCTGTTATCAAGCTTACGTTGAACTGTTTCAATTGAATAATAGAATAGCTTTCGTTCTTCACTAAGCCTCAAATATTAAATTCGTTCTTTCCTAATCCTTCTTATAGAGGAGTGTATATTGCTTAAGTTGATTTGTTATTTTTTCATCCTCCAAAATACTTTACACAGTAATGTTTAGAAGAGAGATAACTGAAAATTTTTGTTTTTCACTTAATACTGTAGTATTGGAAGAGTTGAATGTAATTTTATTTTCTAAATTTTACTATGATATTATAAACCTTGAAGAGGAATGTATCAAGTACCATTAGTTGATTTTGTTCCATTGCCACTGAAATGCTGGTAGCTTGTAGCACATCACAGAGCTGAGAGCTCGAAGCAGAGAACATTAGACACAGCGTCCATTCTTTGAATGTACAGCATATTCTTGTTACAAGGTTCATTGACGTCTGCTCAAGTACTTGTGAAACACATTCCTTGTTTGATAGAGTAAGAGAGAATTCGTGAGGAAGATGAGTTTGATTAATAGATGTGAGGGTGAAGTAAGAGAATGGGGATGGGCGAGATTGGATAAAATAAAACAAATACTTCTGAAAAGATGTGTAAGAGTGTTTGGTGCAGGAAGAGGAAGGAAAGAGATAGTCTTGTACTGAGAGTGAAGAGTGTACCGTTGCAAACATGTCGATAGGTTCCACATCTCCAATGTTCGCATGGAGCAATTTGAAATTAATTACTGCAATACTCGTTTTATCAACTAATTAAGCAGGCTTTATGATGCTACTCGGCTCGCTTGGTCAATTTATTATGGCGACCCCTGAATATGAACCTGAAATATACACTGGGATATGGGAATGATATGATGAAATATGGCTCGTCAACTACTGGACCACTTATGAAACCTAAGGTCCATTTATTCATATATTGTTCATTTGTTCACTTTGATGTGGGTTCTGGAACCGATTCCTTCTTGCTTTACAAACTGCTGCTAAAAAAGAGAATGCAAAAATCTGTCGATTGACTGTTACATGAGTTGATGAATACATCCAAAATCAAGTTCTTCTAGAAAAACATACTTCTGATATATAGAACTATATTTTTCATCTCTCTCTTACCGGATCTCATCTCATTCCTTGTTCAAAGAAAATTTGTAAAGTTTATAACTTCACGTGATAGTGTGAGTAAAAGTTTTACTCTCCAGATATTGTTATGTAACCGATATATTAATATCAATAACCGATATTGCATCGGTTGTAGGGAAAAAGGTAGTGTCGTGAAGGTGTGAAGGCTTAAAGAAAATCGAATGATACAAGACAAGAAAATGCTAGACACTATTTCTTGAAACTAGCATCTTCATATAATGCACATATTAATGATCATATTAATTTATTATTCAACTTAATCAATTGGTTGAATTCTTAGTTATTTACAACATACTGTCTAATTTGATTCAATTGTCCATCTAGTTCATGAAATGACCATGTACTGTACTGTACTAACTCACTTCCAATTATTCGCAACTGAATGTGGATGTCGAGTTGCGTTTTTTGCTTGTTTCAATTTGGGGAGCAATCTGAGAGCAGGTAGGCCTAACCCCAATAATTATTGCTCTCGATATAGATTGCCAATAGTTAATTATTCAACCCCTTGAGTTTCACCCCTCAATAATTAGTCTTTATTTTCCCCTAAATAGATTGTGAAATCAGCATGCGGAACAGGGTAGCACCCTGTTTTTCCATGCTGTGGTGTAAATTTAGCCTACACCATCATAAACTGTAGTACTGAACGGTGATGTTCATTTAGTGCTGTTCGCAAAGTGCCAGTTTAAACAGATTCTCATATTTAAACTGGATTAAATCCATATCAAGTTGCGTTTGTTATAATGTGGCTCATTTTGAGATTAAACCACCAGCTAATTAAATCAATTCATTTTAACCTTCTACTGTGCAAAATGCCCATGGTCCAGGAACATAGGAGTGTCTATTTCATCAATTTACAGTATTCCATTAGTCTTGCGACGACGTGAACATAATATGTGAAGAAGACCTGTTCCTATATATTTATATATTTATATAGGAACAGGTATTCTTCAGCATTGATAGCCGTTTAAATAAATAGTGTAATCAGTTTTAGTTTTATTTGTTTGCTCCTTAACTGGAAAATTGGTTTTCCGGGTATAAATTGAACCCATTTATCACGTTTATTCCGGTTTAGGATAAATTGTGTTTGTAAACAGGCTGAACTGGTTGTAATGCGCGCTGATGGGCGTCGGTGAGTTTTCCCAATGAAGATATCAAACCACTTTATGGCCCGCTCTGGTCGATTCCCGTATGACCTGTCTTTTATTGGATGGTTGCAGGCCATGGAATATCTACAATGTACCTTTGTATTTATAGGTATGAATCCCATACATGATTCAGTTGAATACATGAGTTCCGTGCCAGTTGAGAGTGGTGCAATTATGTGGAGAGCCCCCCGGCTTCTGCATGAATAGAATTTTATTGACGGCACGCCCCTTCCTCCCTCAGACAACCTCCACAAGTCGTGCTTTCCCCTTCACGAACCGATTCCTCCAACCCTTGGCACTTGCAGAATCCCCCGGGGACTTCGTGAAGTATGCACCATCGAACTCTTGCCGGCTTCACCCTTCCCATCAATTTGTCTCCCAGTAGGTGACATGACAGGGTAACAGTCATTGGTACATTATTTCAGAAGGTGTGAGTGAGTCTATTGAGACCGAAAAGTAGAGAAGTTGCTGATTGAGACATGCGATCTTTCTTCATGTCAACAGTCATCAAAATGGATGAAAACCTTACTCATTTGCTTCTTTCCTTGGGAGATTGTCTCCTTTTGTTTTCATTGTGAATGCCACAGGTAATCTGATTTATGCATCCCTGTCACCCTATCAGTGTTGATTGTATTATCGTGAGAATTGCGATTCAACTTTATTCATTGTTAATATTGAATTCAACATTCTATTAATTAACGTATCGATTTAATATATTCATTCATTATTTTTGCCCGAAATCGCTACTGAATTGAATTTTATTACACCATTGCTTGAAGTCTATTCTTTTTTTTATTCCTGTGAAAGATTTCTCCTCTCGAATACTAGTATTATCGCACCTCGAATCTCATTCTATTTACCTTATGCTTACCACTCAATGCACATACCAAGCGGAATCTGATTATTGCAATCTGAAATAAAATTTATTGCACAAAATGAAACCAATTTGCATTACAATACTAAATGTTACAACATATATATGTTTGCAACACAATATGAATAAATTATAGAAAGAAATACAAGTTCTAATACACATAAAATCACAGATGAAATGACTGAGACTGAGGAGTAGTGTAGTATTTATCGTCAGTATCCTCCTGTGTAGTATTTATGAAAAATGCATTAATATTCTCCCGCTTACCATACATCAGGTCTACTGTATCTCGTTGATGGATAGAAACTGGGAAAATACAGATCTAAGATCTAAGTAGCCTACAGAATTTATCTTTCTCCTTTGATCTTCCCATAGTGCTGCTGTATGTACTAATTCTGGTTGCAGGAGTGTTTTGGTTGGCTCAGACTGCAGCTCATCTCATCAAGAAAACCAGTCAGACTAAGCATTATTTTAGACTTCTATATTTATTTAAGTGTTCCGGCTCCCTTAAATAATCGAAGCATTGTTATAGAGTTGTAGACCAATATCTCAGCAATCTGGAAAAAGTACATTTCGAATCTCCCATCAAAATGGTGTCACTCACTTCACTCTCAAGCACAGCCCTCTGTGTGAACGCACCAACTCAATGCGGAAACAAATAATCCAATGTCCCTTTGACAAAGTTAGACTTCTGCTATTGTCAAGATGCCATTAAGGACTAATAATGGTTGTACCATAATGGATGGAGACACGCAACTTGCAGACTCGTCTGCAGCCCTCATGCTTCATGTAGACTTCATCACGGATCTGCTGCGTGTCATCAGCCACTAAAATGACTGGTTCATTCTTGTGTCGTCGAAAAATGTCTCATGACAACGTCTTCGAGTAAACACGATCGACCCATTTCCTACAAAATACGATGGCAGAGCTATAATTTCTGTTGTCTGACTGTTAAGATTTTAGGGCGATAATAAAATATGCGAGAAATTTCAACATCTTTCTCGTCGAATGGCAAACAAAACAATTTGATTTGATATTCAAAAGTTGTGTTTGATCTGCTGGTTAGAGTAGTGTGAATCCCAATAATCACAAGAAATGGGCTGAGTCTGTTGCTCTTTCTCAGTCATAGCTATATAATATGATTTTCAATTGTATTTATAAATGATAGTATTGAGCTCTCTCTTTGCAAGGGTAACTCTCAAGGCCAGCTCCGCTAACTAGACTGTCATGACTGACATTTATGAGTTTAAAATAGCTTCGGTTCAAAACCTATTAATGGGGTTTACTAAAACTGAAAGTAGATTCGTCTCTCGATATTGTAAATTACTTTTTCATAAACATTCAAACGACATGTTCATAACTGACAGGGAACCTTGATGATGAGTTGTATTAATAATCGATCGATTTTGTACAGTGCTTTTCAAATTTTCATAGAAGAATCTTGGCGAAGTGTGAAATATTGTCTGATGGTTGAGCATCATCGCAAAAACTGATATGAAAAGCGCTATACTGTGACGGTCATGGTCGTAACGGAGACTGCTTTTTACCTGCTTGCCAAGTGCTTAGTCAAGTATGTCCGAGAGCAGTTTCAGCCTCTCTCCACTTCATCCTCAGTAACCACGGTTATGAATCTATTGTTTACTTAACCTTAACTTAGCTCCATATTTTTGCAGACTGGTGTGGGTGAAAGGTCTGATTAGCAAACAATGCTCGAGGAAAATGGAGGTTGTTGTTAAAGCTAACTTATCTACATAATGCATCAAGCTAACTGGCGGGGTCGTAGTTGTGAATAGGTTATGAAGGAGATTGTGAAGTAGAATGATGCATCTCTGAATTCAAACAGATTCTCATGGAATTCTATCAATATTAATGTATTGGAAATCGTCGGTTAATCTAGTGAAAAGTGTTTTCTGGCCAGGAAATAACCTATATTTAGTATAATAAAAGATTCAGATTATCTGCAGCCTGAATGAATTTGGGTGTTAAACATAATTCAATTATAATGAAATTGTGCGTCATATCATTCCAATGTGTCGAAGTCATTCTTAATACATTGTGAATTTTGTGTGCTATCATTTATAACTCTTCCCTACTCACAGACTCGTCTATGTGGGGAAAAATCTACAATTTTTTTTGTGAATCTTTTTCATTGTATTCTCTTTGAGTTGAGAATAAATTGAAATTTTGCTTTGATTTTTATAAAATTCAGTAAACCAATTTCCAAATTGAAATGTTTTCCTATACTTATTTTTGATGTTTCTATTTGTTTTCAGGTAAGTTGGATTATATTTACCGTGGATACTGGGAAGGATGACAGTTTTCCTGTAGTGGTAAGCTTTGAATTCCACTAGAGTATTTCTTGTATGCCGTCCGATGAGAGAAATCCACAATCATGACCGATTGATAAAATCTTGGTTTTTTGAATTTGAATTAGGTATTAATACGCTTGGTACAGAGCATGCAGTGCACTGTTATTGGATAGATTAAATATATTTAGATAACTCTGTTTAGTTATTATTCTAATTCTTCTGAATGCTATTCCATTATTATCAGCAGCAGGAAATCTTCAATAAATTATAATGACCTTCAGCCATCATAAAACTCAATGTATTATGCATAAGTGTTGAAAGTAATAGCTGAATGCGTTTTCAATCATGTGAAGACAAATTCCCTTACAATTTGATTTGTCTCTCAACTACTTAGCATGCATAAGAAAAATAGCATGTAGTGTACAGTCAAGTACATCTCAAGTGAGAGAAAAACCTGTTCCTTCTTCTTCCCCCTTTCTTATTATTTCCTCTCTTTTCTTTCCTCTTACTGAAGTGAACGCTAAATGAAACTGTGATCTCATCCTCGCTTATAAAACGTGATAGTCCTTCCAAGTCTCCATTCTCTTTTCCTCATCTGAATTTCGACTGCTTCTTCCATCTCTAGCATTCTTTCGACTCAGCAACCATGACAAGGAATTTTTTATCAAAATCATCCGTTTTTCAAGCTTATTCTAGGCAAGCACTCCTTCATCTACCTGTGCATCTCTTGTCTGATCAAGGGACTCTTGTCTTCTCATAGAACAAAAATATTTTTCTAATTTTTCAATTTACTGTTGTATAATATAGGTAGTGTGAAGAGAAAATAATATAATCCCTTTCTAGATTCTCCTAATTTCTTTCTCGCAATTGCATTGTGTTATTACTTAAGTTAGCATACAACTAACTTGAATTTATGAAATTGATATTGAAGAGACCCTTCATTGCCTTCTCCCAAGGTTATGGCTCAAAGGAGTAGCCAAATTCGACTCCAATAATTTTTACTCCCACCTGTCAATACCTATCTTTCAATTTTGTGAAATATTATTTTCAATTATTGTGATTATTACTGCTCTTGGAATTCTCTTAATCTCCATTCTCTCATTTTCCATCCTCTCAATATCTCCTTTCCAATATTGACGATGCAATTTGGTTTTACCTGCGCATTATTAGATACAAAATAAACCACTGTATAAGCTACTGATTACCAACAAAAAATTTGGATTCATCTGCTGCATTGATGATCGGAACATAACCTATTTTTGGACAATTTCTATCTAAATTTGGGAAAGGAACAACAGGTCTAAAGCCGAGAACTGTTCCTTTCCCAATCATTCATAGTTGAGAATGATATTGTAACCTATGTATCAATGTATAAATGAATAAATATTGTGAATCAGAATAGCATGTGAAATATCAGGCAGCAACGTTACTTTCTTGCTATTGCTATATACTTGCTACTGGCAAGTTCTGGCACTTTCTATACTTTCTTGCTATTTTCCCGCTTGTCCTAAGATATTTTGCTAGAATAGCTCAATACTTATATGTGATGATCCTATTCCTGAATTATTAATGTTTTGACATTGTAAACACCCAACCTAGAATCCAGTCTTATGCCACTAACAAAGAGGAACTCTTGGCTCCACATGGTAGTTGTTTTGATCGATTGCCAGTAACACTTGAAAAAAGTGTATGTTTACTCTGAAGGGTTGTTGCAACCCTTTTCAACACGCACTGTGTTCTCCGAGCCCTTTCCAGCACGTTCAATATTATTCATGCCACACTCGGGCAACAAACGCTTCGTGCATTTAAACTGATCCCATATTGTTTTTTTGTTGTTTCCTTCCATTATACAATCCATCTTGTACCAGGGAGAATAGATGATGGGAAATAGGAAAGATGAAAAGTAAGCTATCTTTTCTCAAGGCTAACATAGTACAACATATAGTGGAGTATAAATCTTATTGATATTCAACTGGATGTTGTTTTTACATTTCTTGATATGATTGAGAGGTGGAAAATTCATGTTATGTGATCGTAAAATTCGTATGCTTCAAGGTAGTTGAATGTAGATTTTTGGGCTATATTGAACAAAATGTGTTCTATACAAACTTTTTTTCAGTTTTGAGGCAGTGAATGATTAACGAATTGGAAGCGCTCAATAATATAGCAAACAACCAAGATGAAATAGATCATCAAAGACAAATATAATTAATTTGAATTTCTTAATCCTTCATCTCCTAACAATTCCCACTTCCGCAATCATTCTTCTCCATTAGACTTTGAAAATGAGTTTTATTTGCCAGTGTATTTTTGTAGTTCAAACATACCCATTCCACTTGATACAATCGTTTATAGGAATGAGGCTGTCGATCTAACATTTCAATTCAATCAAATTTTACATGTATCAAATGTAGCTTCTATTCAGCTCTTGAAGGTTGAACTCATTTTGTAGAAGATTTCACGCTACATTTTCAAAAACGATAGTACACCCTTTAAAATTTTCAATACTAACACATCATTCTATTAGAGATTTTTAATTTAATTTATTATGAAGTTTTTCAAACAAACGTTTTGCATTGGATGAGTAGGCTACCAAGCTTATTGCAATGAACAATTTCATTCACACCTAACGGTGATTATGCTAACTGATGAAAATTAATTCGTGGGATAGAAAATAGATTAGATGTATTTCAAGATAGTGCAGCATATTCTCTGTGTAGCATTGTATTGTAATTGATAATACAATATTGGAGAAATATCTACACGTTTTCGAGTGAGTAGCGTTTGACTGGGGGAAGGATGTGCTTATTAGCGGCATGGCGCTTTTTCAGTGTTGTCAACTGGGGACGTCGACGTCACATGCTAAATATAGCCGAGGCGTTTCTGCCGAATTTTAGCCGTGTCACACTGGCCGGCCGATTTCGCTATCTCCCATCAACTGGAACACCAACTCTCTTTACTTATTCTCCTCAGGACTTTCCTTCATCTCTTCTCATTCGCCTCCATTTACAATTTAATTTATGTCCTTTTTCTTCAAATTCTACATGTAATGTACTTTTTCCTCCACCTACTGTCAAAAGTACTTACTTTACTCCCTGAAACATGATACTAAAGTGTCACTTTTTCGCTCTCGGTACTAAAAAACAGAAAAACTCCCTAGGGAGTAAAAGTGACTCCATTTAAATAACATGGGGAAGCATCTCTATTTTAAAAACGTACATTTGGAATAGGTCAAAAGGTCTAAGCTCAGATGAGGAAGCATATAGAGTAGTCATTAAACCAACTAAATTCAATACCTCAACCAGACATTTGATCGATATATAAAATTTATGTTTGTATGCTGAAATTATTATTACAAACTTCATATCACTATACTAGAAAAAAATTATATTTTTTTCTTTTAATCCATGTTATTCAAAATACCAGCCAACGAATATTACTTATTAACTAATCAAATTTGAAACGGAAACTTCATCATAGCTGTAGTTGTGGCTGTCATTGTTGTTACAACTTTAGCCGACAGATAGTGCTGTCGGAGGAGAACTGTGATTAAAAGTCAGCTGTTTCTGTTTACTTTTTAGATTATGTTGTAACACATTGTTTGGTCACATACTACGTTTTTGAAAATTATTTTATTTGCAGTTTTCATAAAAATGTAGGTGGAGGAAAAATGTTGTGTATATCACGAGTGAAAAATGTTTTTTCTCCCTCAGGAAAATTGTTGCCCTCGGCTTCGCCTCGGGCTTCAAACTTTTCCCTCAGGGAGAAAAAACAGCACTTTTCACTCTAGATATACAAATAACTATAGAATCCTCGTCATCTTCCATTTAATTCCTCTTTTTCTTCCTTCATTCAAATTTTCAGCTTATTCTTTTTCTCTTCTTTGTTTTTCATCTCCCAATGGCTGTTCTTCACATACATTCCAATATCAATAACATTTCCTTTTCCTTTTTCTGTCTTCTACTATTTGTCATCCTACATCTCCTATTTTTTCTTATCCGTCTTCTATTTATGTTCCTATCTCTCGTATTTCTTCTCCTCTTCCTTCACACTTTTATTTTCTCTTTCTCCACCCTTTTATTTTGTAATGTTGTTTATCATGCAATGCATCTTTCTATAGACCTAACACAGTGATAGAAATCAATCAATCATTTTTCACCTTTCTCTCCTCCTTCCATCCTCTTCGCATATTTTCCAGCAATTACATAACTATTCCTCACCTTTCTTTCTGTCATACGTTCATTCTTCACCCCCCATTTTGCCTATTGTTCATTCACTTTCCATTTTCTTGTCTCAATTTTTTCTGTTTTCTTCTCATTCCTGTTATTTCTAATTATCATATTCCCCCACCTTCTCTCACTGTACGACATCTTACTATAATTACTATTCTCTTCCCACCATTCTCTCCCATTTCCATTCTCTATAATGGTGGCATGTCAATTAGACCGAATCCCAAACGACCGAAACGCTATATTTTCCCAAACAGTCGAAAACTTCTTTTTCCCATTCGACAGAATTAATGAAATATTGAAACTTGAACTTTCTCATTCAGCCGAATCCGAAATGACCGAAAACTTTTAAGAATTTTCCCAATCGACAGAAAACGTTGTTTGTCGCATTGAGCCGAAAGTGTTGAGAGTCCCAACTGACCGAAAGTGATAGGTTTCTCAAACGACCGAAAGTAACAGGATTCCCAATCGTCCGAAAATTCCTCTAGTTTGTTGCAAATGACCGAAAGCGTTCGGCCAAATGGGAAAATGAATTTTACGGCTGGATGGGAATCCTATCACTTTCGGTCGATTGGGACATCACGATCTAGAATATGCTCCTCACATTCATTCACCGCTACTCTTACCATTTCCGACTTCTTCCACTCTTTCATCCTCTCCATTAGCTCATCCCTCCCATATTTATCTTTCTCTCTTTACATTCCTTCTACATCATTATCATTGAGAGTTTTATCAACATCCTCATTCCATATTCCTTTTCCCCTACATTTTATCATCACTCAACAACATCGATGTCTTCATCATCACCATCATTACCATCATCATCATCATCATCATCATCAAAACGCGGTTGCCAGCATTGACGTAGGTGCGAATTGGCCGTTGAAAACCCACACACCTGTTGTTGGCTGAGGACCGAACTGTGCTGACGTAAATCACCAACGTCCATTGAAACCAAGTTGTGATTTAGCACTCACAACTGCTCAAGTGAGACGTTACTCCCTCTTATCGTATCGGGGAAAAGCTGTCATATTTGGAAGGTTCTAGTGAGAAAGTTACACAGTATTTCAGTTTTTACAAATTTGGTTTTAATGGTACTCCTCTGTCATTGTACTCCAATTTTTGTTTTAGATTTTAATAGTTTTTTGTGGTCTGTTCAGTTTTAGCTTGTTCATTTTTGCTGTTCCTCAGCATTCTTTAAAGTCATTGGTTTTGGAGATGAGGAGTTCACTCTCACTGTGATTGTATAGAATTACTGAAATCAATAAGAATCTGAGATAGTCAAGTTGAAGAAGAAGGAAGAGATCTGTAAAGACCTCTGAAGAAAGAAGGTCATGGTTGTTACGTTACAGCATCACATACATGCTAATTACCATTGAACTATAAACAGTTCTAAGAACTCATAATAATCTTTTTAGTGTATTCAATGATATTCCAATTTTTTAGAATGAGTTATTCACTGAGAACACGTAATTATATACTTGAAAAATGCTTATAACTTTTATTCACTCCACAATATTCATTGTAACTATCAAAAGCCCTCTTCCACTCCATGTCCATACGATGCTTGTAATGTTTTGGGTTCCTATTGGAAAACTGATATTCTAAACTCATCAATAAATTTAATTGGTCTGTCAACCGTTTCTTATGCTTAGAAATGAGATGGAATAATAAAATCCATTTATAATACTGTTCAAATCGACACAACGTATCTCAAAGAACCAAAAGAAAAATCCTTGTGTTCGACTATACTGTAATCAAATGAGTATTATACTTGGCTCTGGTAAAAAATTGTTGTCTTAAATTCCTGTCTTCATTTTTTGTGTATTTCCAAAAAAATATACATAAATAATCCGGAATCAATCTTCCGAATGGAGCAAACTATGGATCTTTCTAATCCTTCGTCTCGCTACAGTTTTGTCGTCTCAGTAAATAGTGGCCTCCATATCTATCTGATCCTTCCCTCCGTCAATATCGTCTTCCTTTCGTCCTCTCTCTTTTTTCAATTCTCTCTTTTCAATCTTCATCCCCAGCTTTGTTTGTTGAGCGTGGGGAAGTCTTTACTTCAGTTTCGCAACCGATTTTCGATCCAGATGGCCGAGAAACATCTGCTTCCTTCCACAACACTAAGCTCTAATAAAAGATTATATCGATTATTTATTAGATGTTCCTGAAAAAATATGTTCCCATTTCTCCCCAATATTGAAACTTCATCGTATACTTCATTATAACTCATTTCTTCATTAATAATTTCATCAAAAAAATTTGGCCATCTTGAGATACCTTGACACAAAAATGGGAAAAGTAGAGATAGACTTCATTCGAATTCTACGAAACAGCCACACTGGCAAAGAATTTGATCTGTTGCCAGTATTATGAAATATACATCATGTGTTCAAAAATAATCATATTTCAATTTCTACTTGTTGAATGATTTGAGGAGGAAAAGAATCTTACAATATTCAGATTGAGTATAATAGTAGCCTCTACTCTTTCACTTCCTATCTATATTGTGTTGCACCCTATTTATTTTATAACTTCAACATTCTCCTTAGACTCATTTTAATTCACTGATCCCTCATTTTTTTTCGGAATCACTATATTTTCTCATAAAGAAATAACCAATTTTATAGGCTACATATCATCTTGTTCAACTTTAGTAGGCTAGTTGATGAAGAACTCTCCCATTCAGATACTAGGTCAAGGTGCTTCAAAACAGAATAAACCCATTTGATCATGTTTTTGTTTTATTACTTCTCAATACCGACCTATTTGTACAATGGAAATAGAGCAAAAATAAACATTTTGGAGCGAACAAGCTATTAAATACAGATCAAGTTCTTAGAGCTCGCTCTTGTTTTTGTGTTTTTCTTGAAACTGTAATAATCATCGAACAGTAGAATTGAAGCAAAAAATAATCGCGTTTTCGGGGCGTAGGAGTTTTGAGTGGCAGAAGTGGGTTATAGATGCTGTATTTTGTTGGCGCTGAAGAAGAAAGTTGAAAATAGCCGGCAGACTCGACGATTGTGCCAAGTGTACCCCTTTGATGGGGGAAGGGTTGTTGGTAGGGGGGAGGGAGGGATGAGAGCGTCATTATGTAAACAAGAGGAACGAGAGAGGAAATTTACTTTTGAAGACTCTTCCGAGAGCGGGTAATCCGATTGCAATTGAAATCGTGACCGTCCGCCCAAGTAGTCAGGTCTTTCTGTGGTCAGCCTAATGACTTGCCTACGTCTAGACGTGATGTATCTTTATACCATTTTGATCAAGTTTCTTGCAATTTGGGCGGCATAGAAGAGGAAATGTAAAATTGCTCGTGTGAGGTATTTTTGTTTTTTCATCTAGTTTAGCACTGGTAGAAACGAAATTTGAATTATTGTAGAAAAAGAAATTGGAAAAAGGGATTTTTCTGATAGAGGCCTACTGAATTTTTCTTATGTTCTTTTCTATTCTAGTTGAGGAGAGTTTGAAAAAAAATTGGATTGGTGCGGTAAAAGAAATTGGATGTAAAGGGGCTATGCTAATGTGTACTACTTCTCAACATAACATCTCCAAATTCAACATAAAGTTCATTCTTTGTTAGGCTAATGCATTTTCTAAGAAATTTATGTATCCAATTATGTTCAACGAGAATCAATTTTATAGTGTACGGTCCTTCTCCAAAGGACACTTTTGACTCTCATCTGCATCAAACATTAAGAACTAATAGCACAAACCTTGTCTGTGCTTGTAGTCTTCAGTATTTTGAATCCCGTCTTGCAAAATCAATAATAAATTTTCATTTTTAAACCCTTTTTATTAATAAGTAGTACAAACAATAGAAGATCTCCAAGCAATTGCAGGAGTGTCAATAATCTTCGATCGTAAATCTTGCATCACTCATGAAGACAATGACTTTCAATATATTCTGACTGAGGATAAACCTGCCCGTTCTTTGGGAGATCTCTCAGCTAAACGGCGTTTAATTTTATGGAACTCACGTATTGGCAGGTGAGTTGCCTGAACTGTATGAATGGTGAACTGTGAATGTTGGCCAAGGCAGTCAGGTGGCCAATGGCATGCGGCCATTTGCCCCCCTAGAAGGAAGTTGCCCGCCAAACAAGCTGCGCGGCTGACATCATCACCGAATCGGCTCTAGGGCTCTTGTGTCTTGGCACACGCACTTGGACAAAAATGTCAAGGATGAACTTTATGATTGCTGAATTTGTTTACAATATTCTAAGGCGAATGTGTATTTTGTTTCAGTGTTCTCTTATGTTCATTCTCTGTACCCTTCTGGTTTTTGAGAGAACATTTTAATTCAATTCATCCAATTTAAGGTAGTTTTTTAGAGTAATAAGACAAGCATTTTGCCAACTAGCAGATTTCGTTTCAAATGGCTGATGAAAACTTGAAATTATATTTGGAAAAAAATCCAATGCACCACTCTGTATTGAATAATAATAGTAATATATTTACTATATGTATTGAATAATAATAATAACTTTCATCTAGCAGCAAGCAGGGTCCCGCAATTTCTGGGGCCGCCACTGTCAATACCCCAAGTGTCTACAATATAGGGAAATTCATTTACATATCTGTTGTTACTACAACAATTTTGAGTGCTATCTTTTCTACAGTAGTAGAAACTGTTTTCTATAGTTTAGAAGTTTGGTGACTTATCACCAATGCTTCAATTACTAAAGTTCCGTGCTAGACTCTTCCGCTATGTTCTAGTTTCACCTCTTCTTAATTTGACTTCATGCAGAAGCTATAGGAAAAAGTTAGAATTCTAATGAATGATAATACACTCATGGAGTGAACTTATTTCTTGAGTTTGATGAAGTAAACAGTGAAAATCCACTGAAATGTGATTTTTGAAACACTCTGTTTATAGTGGTCGTTAGAAGATGGACTTGGTTCGTTCCAAAGTATATAGTATATTTAGTATTGGTTGTGTTGAAATATACATGACAAACAGTATCTTTTATACCTACGAAAAGTACAATGAATACTACTTTCAATGAAAGGCTCATTCACTCAATACATTCCCTTATTTCAGGAAAATGATAGAAAAGATTGTGTCAAAAAACATAGAAAATCAATGCTAGAATCACGTATCTCTGTACATGTTCAGCTAACATATACTTGAGAAGTTTTTCTTTGAGGATTGCATCTAGCATGTCGAAAATTCATAGTGTTTCACATTATGACATGAGAGCGTTTACGTGTTGAGAATAAAAAAGTGGCGGTTTATTTGTTTGAAAATTGTTGAGTGTCGAAATGTTTCCGCATATTTGAATGTTTTAAACTTTTTATGGTGTTTAGGTCATCCACCTGCAATGCATACTAATGACAAATTTTTCTACTTTGTGGGTAGTTGATTTCGTGTCATTGACTCCACTAATATTTCATTGTTAAAATTTTCACATCAATAGAATTCTTAAGTTGCCAATTTTCAACATCCCACGCACGGTTGAAGATCCAACCAATTGGCTGTATATCAAATTTTCATTCAATGTAAGTGGTGATTAAATATCCCATTTGTATCTGGTTTCAAGGCTTGGAATATTGCGGAGAAAATTTAACTGCCCCGCCCGTGAAATAGCTTGTTCCCAAACGTCGTCGTAAATCTTCTCCGTATAATTTATTCCATCCGCCTCGATTTTGAATAGATTGCGATTAAATTTTCAATTTAGTAGGATATGTAATGTGTTGATGGACATTGTCCAAGTCCAGGAATGTAGTTGCTTGTCATAAACAACGAATATCAAAAGTTTCTATATGCACAGTGTAGCTTCAACTACAAACAACGCTTACTAACTACTTGTTCATGTTATCTGGGAATGAAACTTTTTTTTAATAAATTCACAGATAATTCCATTCAGCTTATAATGTATAAAACTGGCTTGTTTTCAACTTTTCATGAAAATGTTGTGACTTGGCATCAAGCTGGGATTCCTTTTCACTGATGAACTCATGAATGTTATTCTATTAATGTTCTTGAGTATTCCATTACTGATCACTTAGTCACCGTGTATACATGCAATAACAACGACTAACAATAGTTGAGTTACTTTTAAAAAGTAGAATTTTCCACCCTGACAAGTTCAACCATATCCTCATCTTTTCTTATATCACTCTTGAAACTTAAGGCTATATTTTTATTTTTCTTTCATTTATGGTTACCAAGGGCTCATGTTGAAGCCCCTTCTTCTGGTTCCATAATCTTAGCAGGGGTTATGTTGAAATTAGGGGGGTATGGTCTTATTCGTGTACTTTATTTATTTAAGAATTTGATTTTTCTTTATCTCAGACTCAATTTTTGGTTCATCTTTTTTTTAACAACTGGATTCCATGGAATCCACGTATTCACCAATAAAGTACTTGGCGATAGATCAAGAAAAGCGCAATTCTAACATGAATTGGAATCCAATCAGTAGAGAATTTAGCACTGGTGGTAATGGATGATTCACCTAAGTAACTTTATTCACCAATAAAGTACTTGGTTCTTTTCTTGTCTTCTGTATCATTACATGTGTAAATTAATACTATTATTATCATTGGGTTCCAGACCTCGAAATATTGTAGTATTATAATAAAGTTATTCTCAAAAAGGGGATTTCAAATCTACTGTATGCAAATAAACTAGCGAAAGTAAAGTACTGTACACATTTTTGCACGGAAGCTTGATGACAGTAATTTTTTACACGCATCCTGCCGGTGAAATAAGGAAGGCAGTAACTCGTGCATGCCTTTGAATTATGTGAAATCTTTTCACTATAACCTGTAATTATTAACGTTCAATTTCCTTTCCCTATTATTATCCACCATCATCCATTACCTCCAGTGCTAAATTCTCTCCTGATTGGATTCCAATTCATGTTAGAATTGCGCTTTTCTTGATCTATCCGAATCTTGAAAGTGAATGCTCCGTTATCATCTTTAATTTCAAATAATTTTGAATCCCGGAAAAAATGTAATTTCAACACCTGAACAGAAAAATTGATGTATGCTAAATGCTAGTTTTAAATTGATTTACGTACAAGGTTTCTGTATTTATTTAAATTTAAACCACGGATTTCATGGATTGAATCTCAATGAAATTTTGAAATATGCTGCAACATTCTGTAGCTGAGCTGTTGGATAATATTTGTTCAATCTCGTTAGATTTTGATTACCAGCTTGAGTAGCTAAATTTGAATTAATTGAATTGTTTAGCGGTCTCGGCATTGATATTTATTTGAGGCAGTCCTTCCAATAATTATTCATCCACCACTCTGGATTTCCACATACATCATTGATGAAATGAGTTTAGGATGCTGAACAAATTCAGAAATGATTTATTAATGCTTACTTTTTGTAATAATCCACTTTGTAGCTTGAAATTGTAAAAAAAGAGATTTTTGAAATATATATAATTTAGTTTTTGACTTGATACAGTGGACTATATACAGTGGATAGTTCGATTGATTGTTGATTGAATTAATTTTCTATATGAATATTCTAAATTCAAAATCTTTTGTGATTATTTTGGGATCAAAATGTATGTGTTTAAAACTTCTGAAATTCATACTCTCTTTTTTGGACTAATATGCAATCAAAATTCGCGAATGGAATAGTAAGGGCTATAAGCCTGTTTTTTCGTTTCCAATCATTTTATGGTTAAGTTGTTTTGTCATTGTTGTTAAATAAATATTGTATGATTGTAAAAAAATAATTATGTCGTAATGAAGGATTTTAGAAAACTAAAATCACTGAGATTGTAGAATGTGATGTTATCTATTTCAAAAAAATCCATTAAAACCCAATTATTCAATTTTCCGTGGTTGAGTATAGTTTCTGACTCCACTACTGTCAGGTGGATCAAGTATCTATCCAATATCTCCATTTTACGATCATCAATCTCTATCCATTCATTCGAATCAAGTTGAGAGGCAGTATTAGTGAGTTCGTACACTGGACTAACGCTGTAATCATTGTGATTAGCAGACTGCTTTGAGCAGGCTGATTTGCATACAATGATTTCAGTCCAACAGGTCGGGACAGATTTGGTATGGGCTGAAGTGGCTTACTTCCGTCCATAGTTAATATTTCAGGATGCTCTTCGGGCGGCGTTTTGCAATTTAGCAGCGCAGCGCAGCGCAGGAAGGCTTCCTGTAGTTGTCCCACTAATTTGCTGCTGAAGAACGGGACCTGTTGTCGGTTCCGCCCACTGCTATCTGCTCTGCTTCTTGGCTCTTCACTTCTTCAAGAATTGAGGAAAAGTAGGATGGAGGGTTATGAAAAAATCATGTTAATTATTAGACAGAAGTTAATCATAATCTATTTATCATTTTCACAAGAAAACACTGACCGGGAGAGAAAAACTAAGGATAATCCTTGTACTATTTCTCTCCCAAATTCAGATAGAATTTTAAAAGTCCGGAATAGGGTAATGATTCTATTTTCTGAAGTCTATTCCAGAAAGAACCCTTTTTAATTTTAAAGAATAATAGCATTGTATCAAAGGCACAGAGTATTGTATTAAATGTACATGGCGAGAAGAAGAATGTACAAGAAGAAGTTGTACATGGCGTTGTATGTATCATGCTCATCGTACATAACTAAGTATCACATGCTATGCAGACTGCATTGCGATTTTATCCACCATATTGTAAAAATTGGTTGATACTCTGAGGTGGATTATGAATGAGTGTGTTATAGAAGATCAATTGATTAAAGCGATTTACATTGAAATTTATCACTTTTATTCATATGCAAGATCTTGATCGAAACAATCGATTTTCGATTGGTGTTCAAGGAATAATAAAGTAGAATATTTAGGATCGACCTTCTCCTCGATTTTTAGTTTCTTGTTGTACGAACTTTCAGTTATCAAAGTGATTCGAACATTTTTTTCAAATACATATATGTTGTCTCTCACTGGAAAATAGTGGATTTTTTCTTATAGAGAGAAGAAACTCAAGAAAATTTCTAGATTTACTGAGGTAAAATATAACACATATCTCAAGAATCATATAACCTAAACAAAGGTGCGAACAGACCGAGTATTCGCGGTTGATACCACGATGCCACTAAACACCTGGCAATGATAAACACATTTCAGCGGCCAGCCCAGTTGCAGAAAAGCTTGTTAAATTTTAATCATGATTAAATCCACGATAATTAATCAGAGAAAGCTATTTCCAAAAGAAAGCTTCTCTGATTAGTTCTCAAGGTTGTTCAAGCTACCAACTTCGATTTTTTAAAACGTTGGTCAAAATACTCTACTATAGAGTCTAATCCATGAGATGAATAAACAATTCCTCGCCTTCCTCAACAGACTTGTCAATGTAATGATTTAGTATAGTGACATCTTCTTGCTTTCATCCAATCCTCATAATCTCAATTCTTAATTCAAACCTCCTCAGTTCTATTCTCAAAAATCGCTATCTAATCTTAATCGCAGCAAACCAGTTATCTCCAATTCAATTCGACCATACCTAGTTACCCTGTACTTTCAGAAATGCTGCAACTGCTCAAAAATGAGCAGCGGTGCTCTATTACAAATTTGTTTTGCGTCTGAAAAACATCCTTACGTAACTCTATAACCAAACATTACAAGCCTACTCACATACCGGATCAATTCGAAGCTTATTCTTCCTCGCCGATTAGATAGATAAGAAACCAGTTGGATCCGCTCACCTTTTAAGTTGCACGAGGCTGCCACGCTCTCACCTGTGCAGTGTGCAGGTGCACTTATTGTTCACTGATGCCTTAGGTGGAATCATTATGACGTAACAACTTTCGCCGAGTACGATGACGCCATACTAATTTGCAAGCGTAATTTCTCCAGAAACCATTGTCGCAATCGTGCGTTGTTTACAATACGTAACAGGGTCATATTTTTTCATGCGGGTCGCCTCTCAAAGGCTATTGATTATTATCACTGGTGTTGACAACCTGAACAAATTTCCGTGAAAAGTTGATGGAGTTCCTGAAAAAATATTGGAAAATTGTTGTAATAAAATATTGTAGTGAATTACAAAAGTGATCTACCAAAGATGATGAAAATATTCATCAAACAAAAACCCAACATGACATTTTCCCACATTTTATATTGTACACCAGCTATACTATACCTCTATACTGCAAAGTTTCAGTATTTGACCCATTTCTGTCCTTCGCTATTATTTTTGTCGGAAATGAACTATAGTGCTTGTATTGATGCTGGAAATTGACTTGTGATTAGCTACGACTCCGTCACAGTATTTTGTGAATGACCTTTCATGGTTAGTTGGTGCTTGTTTTGTTAAATAAACTGGGTGAGAGATATATTTAGCTGTGATGTAATAGCTCGTATTGTGTGTAAGTTGAACAATATTATTATCATCATTTTTGTTCAGAAAAGCGAATTTTAGAGTTTTCCAACACAACTTTTATTTTCATTAACAATAAGCTCATGTAGGTTGAGTAATCCTCGTACAATTTATACTTGTGATTTCTATTTGGCTCACTTCAAATTAATAGGAATCATGTGTATTTTCTAATAAAAACCTCAACAGTAATATTTATTTTTCAGTTATAGTTCACTCACTTTTTCAAGTCACTTCTGATTATAGATCCAAAAATCATTGCATTTATATTTAGCTCACTTCAAATTAAGAGGTTTTATCTATTGTGATAAGGACTTGAGTAGAAATATTCTTTTACCTTTTACTTTTTACCTGCAAGCACATCTAATCATTCGGTACATTTTTTTGTAGAAAATGATTTCCTGGCAACAAATCAAATAGTTCTTGGATATTCTACGATGCACTTTAATAAGTTGTAATAGCAGGAATGGGAGATTATGTCATAAAAATTATGCCATTATTTTTCTTTTTAATTTAATCCACATACGCTAGTTACACAAACATCGTTTTTTGGACATACGATTATTTGCCGTCCTTATCGATTCTATCACATTAAACAGATGATGTGTTTCAGGTTATGTGCAATCTGGTAGAATTCATAAGGACGCCAAAAAATCGAAATTACAAAAATCGATGTATGTGTAACTGGATTTATTCTTCGAACAATCAAAGTAGATTCTTCCTAATCAATAATATGTGGAATATTAATATTTTAAATCTTATAATGCGTCAACTAAGGTTATAGTAGTATTGATGTCTATTTATGTGTGTTGATTATGTCATTTAGTTCATCATTTATTCATCTATTATGTTTTTTGTATATATCCTATACTATTAAGCGAGCAATTTCTGTTTATATGTTTAGATGTTTATATATCTGTATGTGACCGGATCTCGAAAACGGCTCAAACGATTCTCACGAAATTTGGAACAAAGTAGGTTTATGATATGAAAATCCGATTGCACTAGGTCTCAACCCTGGGATAACTCGCTGAAGGACATCAAAAGGATAATAATACGTCCTTGGAAAAACAGCTGGAAATGTTGTCGTATGTCGATACCGTAATGGAAGTGAGTGAACGAGTGCATGTGTGGTATCATTCAGCTGATCTCACGAGAAGAAAAATTCAGCAAGAAAAACTTATTTTTGTTTATCTCTCTTTTTTGAAAACATGTTTACTTCAGAAAGTCCATAATAGTAACTAGATGTTGTTAGTAAAGAATAGTACATAGTATATTAACAAATATTGTAGCAAACAAAGTATATCATTCTAATTTGAATTCATAGTATATCTATTTGTAATTGATGATGTGTTTGTTTTTTGAAGTGTGAATGAATTGTTATTTTGATGAGGTAGTCTATAGTAGCTTAACCTAGATTTTGATTTGGACTATAGTATACATATGAAAAGGGACAGTTTTGGGCATAAGCTTGTTGTGCCTCCTCATACTACTGTAAAAATAATAATTGTACGACTGAGAAAATGAGTAAATAAATATAAACTATCAATTCAATCTTCCGTTACAAATGTTCTATGCTTTTACACTCCAGAGCAAAGCTCGGTCCCCCGATATTTATGTAGCCTATTAATTGTGTAATTCATATGTTTATAATTTATTATGCTGTTTGTATGTGTAATGTATGTTAATTGATTGAGTTGTGTGTTTTAGGGCGAAGGCTCCGTCCAAGGTTCGAGTGACGTTCTTCGAGCAGGAGAGACCTCTGGTGGTGAGCTCACCCGACGACCTTGATGCGACCATGACCGCCGTAACCACCTCCACCACCACCACCACCATAATCACCGACCACCACAACACCACCTACAACCGGCAAGAAAGGTAAAGTTCAAATGTATTGATAACTTTGACACTGTAGTCTATTTTTGTAAGAAATTTTTCGTTTTTCAACTACTCACTGAGTGTTGAAAATGGACCCTGTCCTAAAGCACTCCACACACATGTGTAGTTAAAGAGCGTACTAATTCCTCACAAAAATAGACTGTAGTGTCAACAATTATAAATATGTTTGGATATTTAAATACGCTATTCGCAATTCGTCATGAAAGATCAAACTAAAGATTTCCATAATAAATTCTTCACGAATGTATTTTGTTCCTCAAATACCGCGGATTCTCTACCTGGAAAATTTGAAATTTAACTCTGGCAAAACCGGGAATTACTCATGATTTTTTCATTTCAAAATGGGTGGCCACCCTGATAAATAGAAAATTTCAAGACGAGGATTAGAAGAATCTAGGTGAGGGTGTTCAGATAAGGGTTAGAAGGATTGTTAGAATACATAGATGATGTTGAAATGAGGATTAGAAGAATATTTAGATAAGGGTTTGCAGTTTTAAAAAACATCAAATTAGAACATTTTTTAGAATCGGACTGATTAAGCCCAGTTGTACTTGAAAGATGAGGCTAGAAGCCAAACCACACAAAATTAGTATATACAATACTTTGTAAAGTTAGTATAGTATAGGTATACTTTGTAAAATAAGTATTCTTGGATTGATTGAAGAAACAGTTTTCTGATATTGGGTGTGTTTTAGGCAATAATTTAATAATCGAACATTATTTCTTCTAGATATCATAGTAATCAACAATATGATATGCGACATAGACATACAGCATTTTAATTGTAGCAGTTCTAGCAGTTTTCTCTGGTAAAGATTTATCCTTTATCAAGTAAGTACCGTATCGATCCAAATAATCAATTTTTATATCTTTCAACATGAATATTCCCGTTCTCAGTATACTTAGTGAAATATTATTCTACAGATATAAATTTCTTTTAATTTATTTCTTATTCATCCTCATAACTTACATGAAGCTCTACCATCTAAATTCGAAAATATTTAGAGTACTGTATTTGGTTTAAGCTTCTTTTTGAAGAGGTGTTCGCGTATTTTTTTTGTGAAAGGCTCTTTCATATGACATTATATTTTTAAATTAATTAATTTCTCTTTTAAAAAAAATCTTGTAAAGAGGTATTAAACACGTAATTTTTTAATTATATTCTTGTGGATTTTATCAACTTTTCTACTTCCTCAGATTCATACAGATTTTAATCGAAGACAGTGGCTAGCACTGCATTGGCATTGTCCATCGTTCAATACCCGCTTCGCTTCAGTAGAACCAACCAAGTTCGTTGAACTCGATCCGTTTTCTTTTCCTCTGCCGTTTAATATCCGACCTGGATTATTATGAGTATCATAAACCTGACTAATCTCCTTTATTCACTTATCTGATCGGCTGCATCTTGGGAACAACCTGAACTTTATTGACCATACAATAATGTGGCTTATTTTCAGGAGTTTTATTAGTTTGAAGTCGTTTGAAGTAATTTTGTTTTAGCCTGGAATTCTAGTACAGTTTACGAGGACTTCATAGCACATTGCGTTTTTAGTCCAATGCATTCCAATAAAAATTATGTCGTTCATTGAATAGAGTAGTAGGAAATCAATAACTATAATCGTAATGATGAAGAACAAAATGAGTTTATGGTTATGATTATATAGCCACATGCTCAGTTGTCATGTGGAAATTTAATATTCTTGACTGATTCAGTTTATCAGAAAGAAGTGCAGAATAATTTTTGGTTTCTTTGAAGTTAGAATCCATCAAAATATTGAATAGGTTAGTCACTCTGTTAGTTGATCACTGGCAAAGTAAAGCTCTCAGAGGCTCTTCGTCTGCATCAACGAATGTACCATTTCAGTTCTCATATACTTTCCTGTGAGTAGACTAAACATAATGTTGAAAGTACTGTACTTCAGTACAGTATTCCTTGCTAAAGAAAATAAAGTTTCCATTGCTGACATATAGTACTTTCACATATAAGTTTGAGTATCGTTTTGCTATTTTATTGAAGATTATCTTTCGAATTATCTTCGATATGAACGTGAATTCATGCCATGTTGGATATACTCCTGATATTGCAAGAAAGTGGATGGATACCTTCTGGTTTTAACGTACGTGCATTCTGAAAGGATCAGGGTCAGCTGAACTTTTCTAGATCCCATCCTGAAAAAGATTATAGTCATAAATGTCAACATCTTGATCGATCGACTACTCGTACTTTTGCAGAAGATGGAAACTGCTAGAGGTATTCACTGACGATAAGCTACTTTGAAGATACAGTTTGATACTGAAGAGTGACTACGTTTATAGCCCTGTCATCGTATTCCTGTAAGGTTATCCATCATTTTCAGGAGAAACGATTCAGGGGATGCATTCGCATCCTTGCGGGTACACCATCAGCTTATAGATAGTGAGATGTTAAAAAAAGACATGTAATTTTCGATGTATAATTTTGTTGGAAGAATTCTTCGATTTGATGTTACATTTTATTTGATATCCATATCATTCTCATCATTTAGTTGCAAAGTTGTAATTTTCAATTAATATTAGTAATTTATGTGTTGCATATCGCTCTATTGGAAAATGTTAATCAATACAATAGAGAAAAAACCTTGACATTGCTGGAAAGTTCTATTGAAGAATTTATAAAAATCACTGTCGGAATGAAGCTTTTGTTGTAATCAATCATTTTCTGTTGAATTAAACAAACCGGAAGTGAAGCAAATCACGTAAAAACTAATAAATAAATTTAAAACAAATGCTGAACTCAACTTCAAATCACGTTTTGAGTATCGCACGAATGAACATCTCTAGACTCTAGCGGTGATAACTTATATTGAAGTGTTAATTTGATAAGTCCTGTTTCGTGTCTTGGTGCAAATTATTGATAGTGAACCAATCAGCAAGTGGCTGCAAAATGCGTGACTATCGCTCCAACCTCCATCTATCGTAAATATCCTGATTCCGTTTAGGGTCACACCCAAGTCACCTTTGACCTTTCAAAGTCACCCTTTTTTCAACAGCTGTAACCTATACTATCTACTCACACAATACAATCTTACTTGCACCCTTCAAAAGGATTGCGTCGAACTTTTAGTAGGCCTAGTTTATTTTGAGCTACCGGTAACTTACTTCCTCATTTTTTACCTATCCGGTAGTTTTTTTATTCTTGCCTCATTTGACGGAGGCTCTGACAAATCGATTTTGAGCTCCATTAAATCTGATCATTTTTCATGGGGGAACTTTTAGCGTTTTCATAATTTTTCACTTGAAATGTCAAGGTCCTCCCGGGTTGCATGAGCGAGGAGTCTCACTACAATAACGCCTGTCATCAATCTCTATCTTCTGTGACGTTGTTCCGGATTGGATATTCTGATAGTTTGTTGATTCAGTCCGGATTTATTCTCATCACACTGTACGTGGCATCAAAAATAAGAGAAATGATTCTAATCAATTGCATTCACATTTATTATTTGAAACGAAATAGATGAAAGAGTTACTGAAATGTGATGGAAAATGTAATTCATTCTATTGGTGATATTCCTGTTTGTGAGGTTCTGTGTTAGTTGTTGATTCTGTGTTGAGTTGGATAGTTGTTGAAAAATACGAATCAAATTGAAAGTAAATAGAATGAATAAGTGTGTTTTTCATTTCCATCCAAAAATGATAATTTTTCTATCTATATTTTTAATTATTAACATCCCTATCATTTCATCAGAAGTATCTGAAAAAGGTTGATAAAGATAATCACATTTTACCAAATACGTTTATCACGAAGATAAGGGACTAGCGATCGATACTCCCCTTGCTGCACGGATGAACCCTTGACGGATGGTCGGCTTTTTGGTTTTCAGCAGCTAAAATCGCTTGCAGGTGTTACAGAAACCACCTGAAACTTCAGGTTCATTCATCTTCGTCATCAACCCTTTATTATTAATCCTTTGAGACTTCATCCTCAGCATGAAGAACTAATTGCAGTTTGAACATTCTATGACGAATTAGAAATATTAACCACGTCTGTTGACCCTAGTATGTATTCATACTGAGCAAAAGTTTTTATTTTCAAGATATACTAGCAAAGAGTATTGCTGGTCTGATTATCAAACTATCGATAAACACTTATAGATTGGTTATTTTATTATACTAGGCTATCAATTATTATCAAAACTTGGAATTTAAAAGTAATGTACCGTTAAATTACGATCATATCATTCATATAGAAAAAGAGATAAGGAAGATTTTTAAATAATTCATTAATGGGAATTTTTGAAACAGCAGATAAGGAATCAACAATTCCTATTCCGTATATTGTTTTGTAATTGGTAGGTTAATAATTTTAATACAGCAGCTGAAAAAATGTAATTGTAGCATTAGTACTTATTAATATAATTGAGGATAATGTATGAATAATAATAAAAGTATTGGGGTCACTGTTTGACACCAGCAAACCACAACTCTCTTCATATCATCTGTTTTGAAAAATGTCTGTGATACTCTTCCTGTATGTGTAGTTTGATTAATGTGAAATTAATTGCAAATTTGACGAGGGCGGATCAATTGATGTCCATTGTGGATGGCGCATGACGTAACCGTTCTATTTCCAGGTGTAGCATCATGCTCATTACTTGTGCAATGAAACATGTCTTTGTGCAATTGCAAATGTACATTTGAGTGATCTCGGTGTGCTTTGGTCTTTAATAATGGACGATTATTGCTGCCTCTGTTGGCTTGAATAGTGGGTGGACCCAATTGGTGGGTGTATTTAGTGAATGTACAACTATTCTATGAATGCACTCTATTTGAATTCAGTGTATGAACGTTGGTGGAGCGGCTAGGCAAAGTATTTAACCATTCTGCTCTGTTGTGTGCTGACTTTTATTGCTGTTTTACGACTGAAAATGCTCGTTCGTCAACGTGAACGTGGACGGACTCTCTTTGCATGCAGCTTTTGTTATGATGGAAAGCGATATAAATTTTTTAAAGAATTTGCCGATACGGTGCACAGATAAAGTTGAGAAATTTTTAGTTAAACAGAATGTTTTTTCTTTCTTGAAGGATACATTACTTTAAGCTTCATCAAACATAGCTCATCCCTCAACGATGAAATTAAACTATTAATATCAAACTAAGATGGTTGAAAAAATGATCCTATCTAATCCTTCCCTTCAATATTTGGTGCTTTATTTATTAGACTAATGCTTTGAAAACTTTGCCGCATACGGCATTAAAATTTTTAGCCTCGAAAAATGTTGTATACTCTTCATTGAATAAGAAATATACAATTATACAGTATGAGCGATTCTTATGCCTTTTATTGACAGAAGTTCCACCTTCATGAGTATATGATTTTTGCTGTCAATGTGCCACACGACTGTTAGCATATCAGCCGGGACCTACAATCAATGTGCCCATCCGATATCACGAGAATGACCTGGCTAAAAACGTTTTGTACACATCCGGGTTTGAGCCCGGGATCTCTAGGCTGCTCTAGGGAACTTTAGTAGATGCGTGGATACAGATTTGCTTAAAATGATCTGAAATAATTATCACACCTACTTATTATTTATCAAATTGTGAAGCAAGTTTAGTATTTTACACCAATAGTATTGAATGAAAAAGACTAAGAAATTGTCAAAAAACCACAGATTTATTGATACTTAGAAAGACCGGTTTCGGTTATTACAACATTGTCAATCTCTGATAAACTAAAACTAAATACAAGAGCAGCAGAATTTATACTAGTAGGCGAGTACTGAGCTATTGGTCAAGGGCATGAACGCCTGCCATTGGCCCAGCTAGACAGTCTCCTACCACTCAACGGTGTGACAAAATGGCAACAGAATCGCCATGATAACAAAGATTTGATAACAAAGATGCCCTTGACCAATAGCAGTACTCGCCTACTAGTATAAATTCTGCTGCTCTTGTATTTAGCTTTAGTTTAACAGAGATTGACAATGGTGTAATAACCGAAACCGGTCTCTCTAAGTATCAATAAATCTGTGTTTTTTGACAATCTCTTAGTCTTCCATTTCATTCAATATGAATAATTACCACAATATCAACTTCTCAACTACACAAAAAAGAAGAAAAACCAATAGTATTCTCTAGTAAACGCGATTTATTTGAGCCGCAACAATTGAACGTTGTTTCGTTCAGTACTAATGGTTTTAGTATTGATCCACTATGTATTCTTCTAGATTTTGATGTACGATTTTTTATAAATTCATAACTGTCTTGGTAAGCATAACTAGGCAAACACATGAACACATCATCTGATTGACAAGTTCCGTTTAAGCTGGTAGATTTTGTGCCTTTCGCTAAACATTCAGCAGCAGTGGCGCAGTTGTGTGCCTGTCCTTTTTAAAGGTTGATAAAGAAGATAATTTTAAATAAAATTTAGAATTTAGAAATAGGCCGACACATCTAGAAAATACCTGAGTCTATACCTAATTCATGCAGGTGAACGGGCTAGAGTCAAGAAAACTTCAATTAATCTTGCCATTCCTGATTTAATAGGTTTATACTATAGAATAAAACTACAATTTGAAATAATTGAAAAATACAAACAGCTTCAATAAACATTGGCAACTAAAAGCGAACAACTGAAACAACAATTTCATGTTACTTTGTTGACATTCTTCATCTGATTCGGGGGCGCATTACTATCCCCGTTTAGATAGCAATACGTCACAAAACCAAACAATATCAGTCATAAAATAACAAATTAATTTCAACATGAAACTACTCAAGAAAGAAAAGCCCGTTGAACCCAAATTTCGTCGATAGTAACCCATATAACCCATTTCATAATAATTTTGAATCCCCACTTTTGATTGACATTCTCGAATGAACCTTTGTTTCACTACACTGCACTTTCGTTGGTCTGTACGTTGCTTTATCGTCAGGGTTACAGTACCTTGTTTTGGCGGTGAACTTTTACCGGTTGAATTTGGCTTGACGGCGACGTCCTCTTACGTCCCTAGACCTGTCGTCTGAACGGGTGTCTTGAAGCGGTGTTACATAAAGTTGCGGAACCAAAGGGGTGGTACATGAAGTTGGTTTGGGGACACACATGAACCGCTGTAAATAAATGTATTACAGCATTAATTTCTAACTCTTCCTACAATTCATCAAAAGCTAAAACAGGAGTTTATTCAATTATTTAATTTAGATTTTATCCTGACGTTCTGATTTCATTTTCAAAATTGAATTAAAACGGATTTACTTGCCAGAGTGTCATTAATATTCAATGCAACTTTATGAAAACACTCGTAATAAATTAATATTTTGCTTTTAGAAAAATGAATACTTCATTAATTATGATGTTAACTTTTATATAAATGATATAATACTCTTAGGAAAGGAATAATTCAGATTGAAATGATGCTAACTTATATGATATTTTTCGTTTAGTTTGCAAAATCAAATATAATTTTTCATATAGTAGCTCGACTAGTATTATTGGAAACTTGTGCGCTAGCCACATTTATTAATATTAATTTCATGGAAAAGAAAAACTTTCTTCTTTGTCTATTAAGATTTCTATCATAAAAATTTTCTAAATTATTCGAAAGCCTTAATGACCTAAGAAAACAGAGTCTGAAAAATATAAAATTATAAAATGTCATAAACTCAATATGAACATAATCTTAAAAATTTCATTCCAATTTAAAGGCTATCTTCCTGACTTTCAGCAATACTCTACGATAATATATCTCCAGAAACAATAACTCAAATGTAACGTAACTGAAAACTTTCTATACTTCTTTAGAAAAAATTTATAAGTATCTTCCATCACTAATAAAATCAAAAGGATTATTCTCAATCAATATTATTAACTTGAAACATAACAGGCTTTGTTGATAAAATCTTTTGATTGAAGTTTCAATTAATTAATTTCCCTAAATTATATTTTAACCTTATTTTACGTACCTTAGCGGTTATTTGAAGAAACAATTATTCGTACATGAAGAAGAAACACAATTAAACCTTTCAGGACATGGCACTACTAGTAAATCTAAACTTTAATAAAAATAAAACTAGTTCCTACATTAACTAATTATATAAACTTATAAACTTGCCCAAAAAGGGGGAAACATAGTGACTACATCTTTACTCTCGTAGTGCTCCTAGCAAAGTGTCCTCCGAAACGTAATCTGGTCTCGCGACTGGGGAATCTCCCCACTACTGTATTTAGGAACAGGTCTCCTATTGGGCGAAGGGAATCAATTTGACCAATCGTCGCGTGGCTTCTAGAGCCTTTGGACCAAATAGTAACTGCAAAATCGGTAGTTTGTTATAATTTCAATGCTTGCTGTTTTCCAACTTATCGCACACTATGTCGCGACACGAAGGCTAAGTTTTAGAGATAATTCCATAATCTACATTCCTCGACGACTCGGAGCCACAATTTTTAAATATCTATCATGGGAAACTCGAAGTCATGGCCGTTCATAATAGAGAGAGAAAATAATTTATTTCGCTAACTCACTTACAATAATGGCTCTAGTCTATTGCGTATTAAATTTACTATTATAACTTGGAAAAGGCCTGAATTAAAAAGAGTGCTCGGCACAATTTCATTGAGACAGCAGAAAATCGAACAACCAAAAATCGATGTGTGTAACTGGCTTAATTCTTTCTTATCTTCTATAGCCTAACAAGAAATAGGGATTCTCATAGCTCTGTACTTCGATCTTTGAAATTAGTGATGCGCTGCAACATATTGCAACTTATTAATGATGATTCTCCAACAATCAATTATTCTCCAGCGTACGACAATATTGCGTCTATGAGGAATTTAGTATTCAGTATTGCAAGCGCTGTCACAGCGACAACAATAGCGCTTTTCCATTTGTCATCGACTGCCCTGAATTCATTCATTTGTTTGCCTCACTCGGCAGCTGTCATTCTTTTCTTTACTTTATTCGGGCGTTATATATCGAACCCCATTGCTGGTTGAACCTACGCCAGAAACACATATATATCAGTAGATTTTATATATCACGTCCCTAAATTCTAAGCCCTTCACGACAGTCCGTCGTTTTTCTATCCATATCGGGCTTCCCATCCTTTATAGGGGCGAGAACACACACTGAATACTTTCGTTTTTCTTCGCCTTAGATTGATTAGCTTCTTCCACTTCATATCTGGGTGACTTGAGAAACGTGCTTAGATTGATGGAGTTCTTAAAAAGCGGTTCATTGTTTGCTTGCCGTAGTGAAACTTCCATGAATAGGAGTGGTATTGAAATTGAAAAGTTTTGGTTTTGATATTAGTAGCTACTGTAAGGCTTTAGTACTGTTGAGTCTTAAGGTTAAAGTTTTGGTTTTGAAGTTTTAGAGTTTTGGTTTTGATATTAGTAGCTACTGTAAGGCTTTAGTACTGTTAAGCTTAAGATTTAAGTACTGTTAAGGCATTTGAGGTAATAAATTTATTGAACGGAGAATCATTAATCATACTGTATCATAGCAGGTAAATTAGATATTTCTGACACTGTATGACAGAACTAAACTCTTGTGAAACTTGAATTAAAGATTTATCTGATAGTTTTTGGAGTGATAACTAGAGATCAGATTAGTGGCATACTCTAGATACTTGGGAAACTGAGGCCAGCCACAGCAACTAACAGTTATGAGTTGTAGGGCTTGCACAGTGGCAGTTTAAAAGGAATCTTAGTTGGAGCTGGCTGAAATCAATATTTAGTTTCGTATGTTATGATGTGATTCGTATTATTATTAAACAAACAGCTGATTTCATTTAGTTTGAGCTTCCACTGTGCAAACAGCCCCACTGTGCAAACTCGCCTCCCGGTGGCTCACCCACGAAAAACTTCAGATCCATTTACTTGTATCTTCCAATAAATATCATCCCTCTCATTGCCCTCCTACAAGTTTAGGGCTCATGTAGGTTCCACCCTCAGCAATAAAAGTGATGTTGAATGTACCCCACAATATGACAAGATGGGACTACCTCTTCACCAATAATACTAATCAAATTAATTATTCATTACCTTATTTTTACGATTATGTGTATCGGGATATGAAAATTAAATAAAATGTTTTGATGTTTGTCTTACATAACTTAGGATACAGTTAACTGTACAGGATTGTCTAAATCTAAATAAGCTCTGTTAATTATTCATCATGTAATCCAAGAGAATTGAGACTCAATTTCTATCCAGATGAAGGATTCCATCTGTGATAGGAATGTTCAAAACAGTAATGATTTATTAAGAATGTTCAAACACCAATTTAAAATTGAAATAGCTTTCCTTTCATTAAAAAATCTTTGCGAGATCTGAGCTATTCAGGGGTAAGTAGGCCTGCTTTACAGCGTGCCATAAACATCAACTGTTTGAAAGGGTGCTGGTAGGCTGTTTGCATTTAATCTAACTTTTAAAAAGGTACACAAGAAAGGGAAACACTTGTTAATAATAGCTGCTGTTGACGCTCACTAACAAACTTCAGGGAAATCTTGATTCTAAAGACTGCCAACAAACTTTTCCTGACTACAGACATTGTGTATGCTCCAACCACAGTTTAAACTCGGCAAAAGTCAACTTTCAGGTTTGATTTCAAGTCATATCTATCCAACCTCATGCTTTTATAATTATACATGCAGACTATAATAAACTAACTTCTATCAAAAACTCTGACAAGAGATTTATGATATAGTTCCTCAAACTATCTGTAAGAAAAATCTTTGTAATTTTTAGCTTTGTCATTTCATCAATTTATTCAATTTACTGCGTGGATTCAGTCCATTCTCATCATATCTGGTGGTCTTTGCTCTTTTCTACAATAATTGTTCCCTCTGAATTCCTCCATTAACCCCCTTTTCATTCTCCCCTCTATCATAGGATGCCTCTCTTCAACTGGTACCTAGCTGATGAATGATTTGCTTGCCAAAATAGCAGGCCATTCAAACATTTTCTCTGAATGAATTGGTCTCCTTAAATAAAGCGTTGTCTTATCATTCTGAACTGAAACAGTTTCCAGGGTAGATTGATAAAATCAATATTTTGATGATTTTACAGATGAAATGAGATAATCGTAATTTATTTGGTGAGTGTAATGAGTGTCTCTTATGACTCATGTCAGAGGTTCACCTGTATCAAAATAGAACAATCGAAAAATATGTTCAAGTTATTCTATTCTATTGAATTGTGTGTCTCAAAATAAGGGTTTATCAATGTATTATGATGTGAAAAACTCCCACCAATTTAAGAATTACATAATAATGTAGGATACAGTGTATCCTGTTGATAAAGCCAGACTCAAACGCAATAAATTTCAAATTATCGATTTAAATTTGCAGTATTGGTGATTACATGGTAATATGAAAGTAACAGATATTTTTTGGCAGCTCTGGTCATTCATATGTTTGCATTTTTGGAAGAAAACTTGCCGTTAAAATGTCGATTTCACTTAATTGGACATTTTTGAGTTGAATTGTTAGTGGTAATTTTATGAGTGGATGAATGTTGATCATAGTTACGTTGCTGTGACAGTAATCCACTAATTGAACCGAAAACGCTATTATAATAATTGATGAAGCTTATGATACAAACATTCCAGACAATGCAGTTCATACACTTGCGAAATCTCTGTTCCATAAATTTAATGATCGGGTTGAACCTAGTGAAATCGAACCTGTGCACAGTGCACACTGAGTAAAGTTGACTTTTTGTTGAATGTGAAGTAGACCTGTCGTGTCAGTCACAGCATGATATTGTTCTATGGAGCGTAAATTAGGCGCGCGCTCTCGCAAATTTAGTGATATTCAATCAGTGACTGGCTGATTCGATTTCACGTTCCACCTGTCCTGTCGCCTATCAGTTTACACGGGGCAAGTGCTATACTACGGAGAGATTCACTTTACACTGTCAGCATTCATTGTAAATAACATCAAGGCTTCCCATTCAAACAGTGCTGGCAGTGTGAAGTGAACAGCGCCATGCCACCATGCCAGGCTTCTCACTCCATATTGGAATAATGGAAGGGCACGCGTACGTGTGTGTGAGGGCGTGCGTGCTGAGGTGATTGATTACGTCATCATGTGTGGGTGTGGTCTATAAACTGGGTTGCATTTTCAGATTGGGGTGGAAGTTTGATTTTTGGGTGAGGAACACTTTTGGAATGTTTTGCTATATTAAACTGGACGGCCCTCGAAATTAACTGACTTCTAAATATTAGGTTAGAAGGAATCGTGAGAGATTGCTGTCAAATACTATTAGATTCATTATAAGAAATTTTCTATTATCTATTAATTAATAAAATTCAATCAAATTCTACTTAATAGGTCATTTTATGACGCTCTTGTCACTCCCAGCTAAAACAGATCATCTTTTTTTTTTTGAATAGCGTGTGAGTTACTTTCTCGAGATTAACTTCAAAAAATATAATAGTTTGGTAATGCAATGTTTATATTGGTATTATTTATAGTTGCATTCTATGATTGCCTCTTTGTCTCTTCTATGATTCACCATGTTATTTTACTGCTACTGGTATTCATTTTTAACGCTAGAACGTAAGTTGAATTTTGTATTGTTAATCACATGAATAAAGGAATCTGAATGTGAATCTCTTCCATCTCTATTATCAATGATGAATTGTATTATCATCCATGGAACTAGTTGTCTTATGATTAGTGGAAACATTATTTATCTTATTACTTGTCAGTTTTTATTTCCTATCTATTCCACGTTGAAATACAATGCTGCATTAGTATTTATTGGGTTATTGCCTATCTAATTATTCTTCCATAAAAGCTTCTATCTATCCTCTCCCTCCCATGAATAAATTCATGTACTAGTCGCAATCATTTATCACACATATCTTTGAGAAGAATTATTAGGATTTCTAGTTCCTTAGCTTCGTGGAAAATATCTAAAAGAGCATTTGTATGATAGTTGTATTGCTTCGATTCAGTGGCTGCATGACTTCTCTCACTAAATGCAGACTGAACTTGTTACTTGTACTACAAAGCAAAGCCCCCTGAGGATTAGCAAGTTCAGTCGTTTTAGACTTCTCCTTCTCCTCATTCTCCTTTTTGTCTGTCAGGATTAAATCGGTTCCAATCCCCCATGTTCTTCCATTCCCCTTCAGTAATCCAACGCTATCAAGCCTTCCCAAACACGTTCAATAGAAGCTTCATAAATAAATAGAACAGATCCTAGCTCTTTGCACTTGTCTTCACTTAGTCAATATAAATATCAACCTGTCCCTGTTATTTATATTGCACCCTATGCAGAGTAGTTTACTATGTATCATATAGTGGTGCTTACCTCTTATCTTGTATCAAGCATCTCTATGATTATTTACCATCTTCTTATGCAAATGTAACCCATCTGATAATGGATAAATCAAGTACATCTATAATTTTTCGATCCACAGTTCACTATCAATTCGAATAGTTCGCTTGTCTCATGTATTGATTTTTGTAGTTTTAAGTAGGCTATCAAAAGTACATCCCATACTAAAGAAGAAGTTGTGAGACAAGGTTTCAATTGCACAAAGGTCCTATACACTCCAACCCGTATTTCAAATCAGGGATGTCTCGTAACTATGAAATGTGCTACAGTAATTTAGTACAGAGTTCATTATAAAATATTTTTTTGGAAACATTTGCAGATTCTTATTGGAAAATACTATGCTACCACTGGAATTTGAAATGATGTTGAAAAGATTTGAAAGGATTTTCCCGTAGTCCACTTCAAAAGAGTCTGAGATTGCTTTTAATAATAATTCATAAAGTCATCTTGATGGTTTCAACATGAATTGATTATTTATTGTCATTATAAATTGTTGTGTGGCTTTTAACACAGAAACACATTGTTCATAATGTGTATTTCTCTACTTCGTTTCCTTCCTTGATTCTTATCCTTTTTGTTTTCGTACTTTCCTCCGCTACTCCTGTACTTCATTTCTCATTTGTGTACACTAAACACTTTTCAACTTTCCGTCTTCACTATTTTGTCATTTGTATTGCCTCTATTATTACTCACTACTACAGTATTAAAAAAATTAATGTATCATTACCATTAATAAACCATAAGAACTCTCGCATATGGTCATACACTATGACGACTCACTTCACTTACAGATTAACAAACATTTCATTGAAATATGTTTCTTATTTTATTAGAAACTAGCAGATTACAAGATTTCGCTACGGAACTAAGAACCTCTTCAGAAAATACATCTTGCTAAGGAGCGAAGTATCAAGTATGAAGAAGGTACCACTATTGATCCAACTGAAAATGTACTTCTACTACTATTTGTAGTTAACCTCTATAAAAAAGGAGGATGTAGAATTGTACACTCAAGAATTAGTGGCATTTGTTGTACAATACGTATTTCATTGGCATAGACATAGTGTATTTCATTTTTATTTACAACGAAGTGATTGTTCTCATACATATTCTAGAAAATGGATTATTCGATTCTTGTTTCCAATATTTATCATTTCGTTAATAATAAAGATGCGTGCTTTTATTTCATACAAGAGAGCTTTCATATTTATTTATTGATAACTAATCGCTGCAGATGGGAAAGTTGATGAAAAGATAAACAATAGAGTATAGCTCTTTTGTATGAAATAAAAGCACGCATCTTTATTACTAACGAAATGATAAATTGGAAACAAGAATCGAATAATGCATTTTCTAGGATAGGCATGAGAACAAACACTTCGTTGCCCAGCTGACTTTTTAACAGTGCTGCCACACTCTGGCAGCATAATGAATATGATTGAATATAGGTAATGTAATGTATGTAATGATATAAATAAATATTGCACAATGCACTAAGTCATTCTGAGCAACGATTGCTAATTAGTTTTGCCTAATATAGCTACTATAATTCTGTGTATATGGTTGACATAGGATCAGGTGAAACAATCTCACAATATCAATAAAATTCTTTAATTTATGTTTCATAAAGTTCATGATGGGAACGAGAGTCATCGTCTGAGCGGTATTGTGGCTTATTACTTCCCCCAACCCACTGAAAAACTAGTTTAATAACTACTCTGTAGCGTATCGTAAAGTCGTGAACTTCATCTAATCTAAATTAACTTCACGGACTGCTCTGGAGTACTGTATAGAAGGGTACCACCGCCACACCTGACTGAGCTGCAAACTTTGGTCATTGTTGATGGGTGATTGCTAAGTAGGTCACAAGGTCATGATCCATGATAGTAGTGTGGGTGGCTGATAGCGTGCGGTTGGTGCTTCACGCGACGTCTGCGATTCACAATTGGATTTGTGTGTGATTTCTTTGTGTAGTGCAGTGTTGTCAGTGCATCAGGAAATGGTACTGTATTGGATTGGTGGTTGCAATTTGGCGTATAGGCCTATGTAGTGAAACTGTGAGCAAATGTTCCAGAATGTTCCAAATGTTGACTGAATAAAATTGCCTTTTGGCTGAATAAAATTTACTAATGTTGATGGACTGATTTAGTTTGCTATAGCAGTACATTCTTCAACTTCTCAACTACCTATTCTTACAATATTACATCTGCACCTGTCGAGTTCTTGAAGTCTCGTGCAATTACGTTTTGTTCATAATCTAGTGATTCATTTATTCAATCATGTATAATTATTACACTTATGTGAGAAGGCACAACAGGCTTATGTCCAAAACTGTCTCTTCTCAAATTTATACTACAGTTTGTGCTACAAATAATTGATTTTTTTAGAAAACTTGAGCAGAATACCACACATTTTTCATCCTACTCATTATAATATGGAATTATTGTTTGAGAAGGCAAATCAATGTATAAATATTTATGTACCAAATTGCATCGAAACTAAAGTAGGTGTGATGAAAGGAATTTAAATATTCCCCAACCAAGTACAGATTGCGGCCGAAATCATCGTTTTCCTTGCCGTTTTTTAAAAACATGTAGGTCTCCGACATACCCCTGTTCTGCTACTCAAACAATTAAATTTCTCCTCCATCAAGAAGGCTAGTAAAATATGAAAATACTGTTTAATTATGTTGTAGGTAGTAGAAAAATTCTGATACTCTAGTCACAATCCATCTAATTCACAACTGGAATATTAAAAGATTAATCTCTCTCTTGAAAGCTTTGGCAGCCTCTATGAATTCTCCCAGAATTCATTTGTTTTCCTCTCATTTTCAAATATTTCCAGCACTTCAATAAATCAGAAATCATTAGTGAAATTCACGTTATAAAGTCAGTGGAAATAGAGCTACATGTTCTATCTAATGACAGGCAAGGGTAGCAAACCAATGTTAATCAGGTTCTGTCTTTATAATATGAATCCCACACTATAAATTCAGATGATGGACGATTTGTCAAAAATAATGATGATCTGCGATACCTTAATGCAGTGAGCATCCTTCCATCTGAATGAACTCACTGGGACCTGGCTCTCGATTTGCATTTTGCACCTTTGTTGTGGTTGTGGTTAATGTTGGCGGGGATAGGTCGCGGTTAATGTAGCATCAAGCTCTGACGTGTCTCTCACTCACTTATTCACTATTTTCGTCTTTCTCTGAAGCCCCTCACCCGGTGCACTTTCCTCAATAGAGTTTCAGACACGAAATACCATTGTGAAGACCGTGTGAACGTTCAGAACTCTTGGAACATCTGCGCATGCGCTGCACGAATAGGTGCTAGGTGCATTGCGTGTCTCTATTAAAAATATACGGGTGTGAATAAATGTATCGAGTGGGGAAGTAACCTATGAAGAACTCTCTGTCTTCTGATGTTCATATTTTTTATACAACTGTAAAAACGGTTCTCGTCTTCATTAGAAGCCATCTAATCCTTTTCTGGTCAATTAAACAAGTCTATTGTCATACATGTAGTGTTGTTCATCTAGGGTGCTGTGTGAATAAGGGGTTCGAAATCTGTTGCTCTATTAAAGGGAATGAAGACAATTAGACACAACTGGAAATAAAAATACAGTCAGAGTTTTTTCCAAAATATTTTAATTATGGTTTTCTTACAATTTCATTACTTATGTTTTCTATCCAAAGCATCTCTGTATTTTTTACATCAATAAATCATTTAACAACAATTTCTGTGTCGTCAATACGAATATAATTTCATATTTCCATAAACATGAAGAAAATGGACGCGAAATGAAAGTTTAAATCTTTCTTGTGGTTTATTACGGGCTTTAGACATATGGTATCTCTCCCTTCCAAAGACGTTCAACAGCCTACACTTTTTATAGGCATGATTAATGTTCAAATTTGTTTCCTCAGCTATAAACGAATCCACTTGAGCGAATGAATGGAATGTGGCGCTCCATTAGTGTGTGTTATAGAGTCGATTACAGAGCACTTTGAAATGTTATCCAATCTATGTGATCAGACCAAATATCAAGCTAGGAATATGAAAAATGAAATTTGTTCAAAATCCATATTCTCAAGGTAGTGGAAAAACCACTTTGTGAGAACGTGCAATATTTGAGGTATACAATAAGGTATATTTGAGGTATTCACTGTGCTAGATGTAGACTGTGTTATTTATTATCTTGTAAAAAATGCTCGAATAATTTATCGCCTGCGGAAACGACAAGAACTACCCCATTTAAGTAATTGAGCTTTGCTCAATGGAAGAAGATCAGAAGGGCGCACTAAGACCTTGGAAATATTCCAAAAAGAAAGGGCTTTGCGAAATAACAACCAATTTCTGGACAGTGAGAGCAAAACAAGTGCCATGGATTCATGAATGGGAAGTCAAATCATTGCTTCATTTTGAATTTCCTGTATCAATGATACGGAAGTTTGTATGAATATCGTTTCAACATAGGTCTGCAGGATGGGCACGTTAAATTGTCGGCTGAAGTATGACAGTCGTAAGGCTCATAGACGACTTAAATGATATATTCAGGCGAGGTGGAACCTTCCTACAAAGGATCCCCACCAACAAAAGCCATACGAATTTACTTTTTCATAGTTCTGCGGGCATGATTCGAGATGACTGTACTGAGAAATGGTTTCTATTCAAAACAAAATCATACTCATCCAAAAATCTTATCAATATAATAGGTCATATATCAATCAATATAATGTAACAGGAAAAAGATTGCAAGCAATGTATTGTTCCTTGAATACCTTTTTCCATTGATAGTATTTTATTAGAAACCACATTGATCCACAGGAATTGTTGTTAAGTCACTGAATGTTTATTCCATGACTATATTTTCTCTAATAACTTAGTGAGTTGCTGCAATAGACCCATTTCGTCCCATTTGTTGACAGTATAAGGGCCATAACTGTATCAATTTTACGAACCAAAATTATGCAGTTGGAGCGTGAAAAGGGTTGGCCAGCTAGTCGCTTGATATGCAAATCATGGCATTTGTAAAGAACCCGAAACCCTTGGCGCCCTTTTTAATGAACTGAAAATGAAAAACAAGTGCAGCAATAGAAGGGGTGACCCAACTACATGGCTGGCTCCTATTCCATGTTTATACTCACTTTGATGAAATATTATTCGCCACCATCAAAATTAGTTTTTTTTTGTTGGGAGTAAATTAATTTATTGTATGTTCCAATTGATTGTAAGTTAAAGTAACATAAATCATGAACAATTATTTATAATAGAACATTGAAATGGTTCTCTAATTGCGAGCACTTTTTTATTTTCTACAATTTTTATTTATTTATTTATAATTTTTATATATACAAATTACAATTTAAATTTAAACTGTATCCGTCAGAATAATGTTGCCCAGATTTGATCAAGATACCATCGATCTTTTCTGAGAAAAAAATTCAGAATCTGTTTTCTTATACTGAGAAATTACGCCGAATGTTCATGACTCTCAAATTTCCTCTCCAATTGCATCACATATTAATAACCGTCTATTTTCTCTTGTTGCAGGTGAATATAAATATACAGATATACAAGTCCTTGGAAGGAGAGTGACCAGAAGTATAAGTATTAATTCAAATTCAATAATTGCTATAAGATTCATGCAAGCTACTAGGACTAGCAACTGGAGTAGTAATTTATTTGGGATGCATCTTTCTATCTTTGATGAATGCTAACAGTTTTCTGTTGAATTTTGATAGACTTTTCCTTTTTTGAATAGAAAAGTCTAGTAATGAATCACTAGTGATTATTCGTCATATAATCCGTCCCACCACTCCCATAAATATCGGACATGAGTAGGATCGGAACACTACATGACAAGTGACAAGTGTGGCCCAGGCTTTACTCGTATAATCGAGGTCTTGGTCCAAGTTTTGCACTTGTTATTTCCACACAGTTGAATGTGTCCCAATTTTCAAGTGGAAATTGTATCAAATTTTTCCCCCACCGCTGGTCGCGTATTGATTTTCGGATGAGAATTGGGTCATCAGCTGAAGGCCGTGACCTCTATCGTGCGATGCTACCGTGTTTCCCCATTAAAGCCGCTCTCTTTTATTTGTGAAACTGGGAACACGGATTCCCCCGAGTGAGTGTGAGCTAAGCCCCCGAACGTGTGCTAAGCAATATCACGAATAACCCAACTTCTTAATTAGAACAAGCGAGCGGGTTGATTTGCTAAGTGCATAATCTAATTTTATCATCCCTTTCATTATTACCAGACTTCAGTATCATAGTGCCAGGGAACAGGATCCTTAATGCTATTAATGTTCGTTGTTTTTACACACTGGGACTAATCAAGAGATTCGCATTCCCTTAGCCTAATAGAAACATCTCGAATCTTCAATATCGTTCAGGAGATTGTAAAAGATGATGTCATATAATTATTATAAGGAAGATACCAATGATGGGGGTTGTTATATCCACTTTATAATCTCAGTGATAGTTATTGATTAAATTTTGAAGATATTGGCTATTGATTGGTAAATGCAATAAATTGTTGCCTTGTCCATCAACCAAAATTCTACCGAATCCTCTTGCATTAAGTATATTTATTATATGTAATAACTATTGTTCCAAATCATCTTTCTTTCAGTAGATATCAATCTTTAATTCAATCTTTGGAGAATGATACCTAATTCACAATATTTTAATTTATTGGCACTACCTTGTTCCTTTTTTAAATAAAAGCCTCCATTCTTTAGTAGATAAAATAATAATATAGTAATAATAATAATATAATAATAATAATAATAATAATAATTTCTCTGATTGCCAATAAATTGCAACCAGAGGAGTTTAATGACAAAACATATACATAATTATTAAAATATACATACAAAAGTTGCCAAAACTAATCTTAGTTCCAATTATGATACCCCACTATAATAATATGTGTCGGGGTAAATAGCATATGCTACTCAATCCTTTTCAATTAGTAGATAAATCACCTAATTGGAAATGAATGGTGATAAAAAACCGATTTATTTCAAAATCGAGAGGAAGCTTTTGTGGAATCTCAGGAAAACGAAAAATTGAAATATATTCAGTTTACGAGGTTCAAAATAAGATGAAGAACCTTTTGTTTTTTTCATTTTTGTGGTCTATAAATTATAAATCAATCTGATAAAAAATTTAATAAAATCAAATGAGGCCTAAAATTTGAAAACCAAGAAATAACTCTCAGTGTAGCTAAGACAAGCGGCTATTCAAAATATCCAAATGATCATTATTATATGAGAATAAACTGCTAATGAGCTTTATGAGCTTTGTGAGCTTTATGAGCTAATGAGCTTTATGCTAATCGAGCTCTTTCTGGATTAATGTAAATAGTTTGGCAATATTGGAAGTGAGAGAGCTTGGGAGTGTAAATAGAGACACTCAGGAAAATAGGAATTATGATTGTCAATGAACCTGACCTTGGAACAATATATTTTTTGATAGCGATCAGTCATTTCTGTTAGGAAAGCATCCATTAAGTGGAGGAAAAGTGTAATTAGAGCAATAACTTCCGTTCCAGTGCAACAAAATTAAAGGCTATCGTGGCTGTGCTATTAAAGCTGCAGAATCGTGCTCTAAATAAGCTTCCTAGTTTTTAGAACTATATTACTGTTGGCGGTGGTCTCATCGCTTGTGGGCCCCCTTTGTGGGTGCATTGGGGGCTAAGAGGGGGGCAGGGGAGGATAGGGGGCCGAGTTGCCATGTTGGATCAATAGAGGGGAGTGACTGCCCCCCTTGTGGGGGTGTTGTGCGCCTGTTTGTGTCATCCTGCAAATAGGAACACTTTCTATTTGCAACAGCGTATCTTTCGTCATGATACTCAACTAGTAGAACATTGCAAAACATGTAAATTGTAAAGTTTATTAATTAGTAGTGTTCAAAATTCATTTCCATTTCAACACATAATGTTATTTAGCTCAGTAAGCATTAACAGTAGTCATACTTCGTATCATTTAATGAAATTGATATAGTAAAAGTAATAACTTCATAGTAAAGACTTGAAGACTTTGCAAGCTCAAACAAATATTCCCGGTTCCTTCATTGAAAATAATAGCTTCTACCAATGCTTTTATATTTGGGCAATGCGCATATTTGGAAAATATGTGCAATTAATTATTGGCTTTATTCCTATAGACTATTTTCTATTTTATTTCTGTGTTCATATACATACTTTCCACTCTCCTCTACAATATTTCTTATATAGCAACTTTTCACAAAATTAATCTTACTTTATGAATTTCTATCTACTCGTAAAAAATGCTCAACTGTATAGTACTATTTTGTTATTGTTCCTGTATGTTCCTACCACCAGTATGCCAACAACTGGTATACTGAACATGCCGTTCTGTATCATTGGCATGAAACGCGTATCACAGCTAAGTTTCCGCGTATCTATGAGAGGCGTTGGCAAAGGGGGGGGGGGTGCTTCCGTTTTCGACACGCCAATTTCGTCAGTACCGCGACGCGCGTCTCAGTTGAGTTTCACCGTTCGACGTGTGTGCATTGTGTGTGTCGGTGAGGTGCGTGAGCTGACGTTTGAGGTTAGAAGTGCGTTTTGAGGTTAGGTTTGGTGGTGAGGCATGTAGCCGGCTGGACATGGCCACGTCCCACGGTGGACTCCTCTACTATGTGGTGTCCGTGCCCAGGGGCAGTGTCTCTCCCACGGCACTCTCCAGTCCTCAGGCATCCGCTATTAATTCGCCCGAATTGATAAGGTGAGCTCAAAGGTCGATTCATATGAAAGCATTTACGGTTCGGGTCAATTGTGCAAACAGTGCAGCCTGTCATCGCATTTTATATATTCTAATTCTAACTATAGTTGCATCGTAGAAATCAGGTCAAATGTTCAAGAAATGCAGTCCTTACTCCTTCATGATAAACTTGGAATAGTAACATCATTCTCGAAAGCATCATGAATGATTTGCGTTTCCTCTGAATGAATTCCCCAATTGACTAACATTTACTAAGACTAAAATATAGGATCTAGAAAGCATTAGAGTGAATTGATAAAGTGATCAATTCATAGAAATAAAAAATGAGCACCATCCCTCCCTCCATTGTAGTCTCAAGAGTAGCCCTAACGGAAAAAGATAATGATCAATTTATATTTTGCAATCTTGACAATATTATTGTTATCTCTTTAACTTTTTTTAAGAATGATTATCGGATTAGAAGATCACTTCTTGGTATGAATTTAAAGTTTGTTTCATTAACCAAATTTTGCTGTTTGAGATAAATTACATTTTTGTCAGGACTTGATTTTATTGTCGCAATTTGAATTTCTGAGTTTCCATGAAGCACAAAAGTCGAGCTCTCAACACCAATATTATTGTGAATTCTCACCATTCATGACTAGAGCAACAATACTATTACTATTAATGGAGCAATGATAAGTCTTTGAATAATTGCCACTAATGTGACAGTCAGTTAGTTGTATTTTCCACGTACTCAACAACCGTGAAATACTTATAACCTCTTGAACGGTAAATAAAACTCTTGAAATAGCAGTGATTCTTGCTTTCAAGGTTTTACAATGTTAACAAATTAGCAATGTTATGAGTTTATCTCAATGACAACTCTTGTAACTTTATTTCGGAAGGTTGTGAATTCTTGACAATTCTAGATTCGTCAAATTTAGATTTGACGAATAGATGTAATGCCATGAAATCTCAAAAACACTACAAATAAGTAGGCTATCATTATTCAAACATGGAATAGAAATGATGCAAGAAACGTTTAAAGCTTTCAATCTTGATATTTTCCAATTTGCGGGGGTAGAGCCTGTAAGAGGTTTTCCATACCCCTGAAGCCCACTCTCCCACAAATTTCAACCATCAATCATCGCCAATGAATTAGAGCAATCATTCTAAAGCCTGTTGTTTCTTTCCCAATCATTCATTGTTGAGAATGATATTTTATGTATCAATGTATAAATAAATAAACTATTTCGATTTCATGGCATTAACATATTGGCTTCATAAGAGCAATTACAGTTTAGATAAATTACTTTCATTTCTTTTTTTTAATGAATCTACTGGAGAAATATGAGTAATTGAAGCATGAAAGTCTTCTCAACCTATTTATTTCAAAATCAACAATGTATATTACAATTTTTAGAAGCAGCGTTGTTATCTTCAATGTAAGGTTTTCAGATATTGAAGAGAATAGCATAACATTACTCCATGCCTATGGAAAATATTCAAGGCGAATAGAAAGTTGACGATACTAGTGAATACTTTCGATTGTTAATATTTGTGGCACTCGTATTGCATTCCAAGCTTGTAGGACAGCATTCCATGTCAGGGTGTCATTTAGTTTACATTATCGATAAAATCAAGGCAGCTCGACGCCGGAAGAAAAGTGTTTTGTTGAGGAAATGGTGATAATCGTGGATCGATGGAGCCTTGACATTATGTTGAACTTTACATACTAAACGAGCACTGGGGGAACCTTTGGGGATGTGAGATTGGGGATGAAACAATGTAAAATTATTTCAAAGCATTTTCAGTTGGAAAAATGACTTGATGTACCATTTTTAGCAACATTTTCCAACGGCTTAATATTAGGTTGTAGCACAGAATTTTATAGTAGTTTTCTCTGGTTGTAGTGAGTGTAATGTAATGTTTAGGTTTGATGTCCTACTTTTCTCCATTGTTCAGGAAATATTGAGTTTCCCCCTTGGAGGTATTCTATTTCATCTGCATTGCTAATCAACTGTTACAAATTTCAAGCATTTAGTACCTGGAAAATGAGACCAAAGCTCGTATTCAAACCTCATATTGTAGGAAACCAAAGAAGCCAACATTTTATCAAATGACCTTTACCAACCAATGACCTTTGGCTGTGTTCACATTTGTACGATAATATCTAAACGTAGGTTCAGAGGGAAAAAGTGTAGACTTTTCAGTTGAATGAATCAAGCACTAATATTAACGTTGCAATAATTGACGAGAATGTGTTATCGAGCATTACACATAAAGCCGTCGGTCCCGGCTGCCTAAAAAGCAGTCCGTAGGTAAATCAAATCAAATCAAATTATTTATTGTCACAAACATTAAAATGTAACAACAACGTCATTAATAACACAGAGAACATCAATTTAAAAAATCTATTACAAAGAAATCTTCAACTTTATATAAACATTCATTGACCAGTACTTTTTTCAAATATTTACAGTAACTATTAAAGCTCATTTTTTATATTTTCAGGCAAAGCGTTATAAAGTTTTATTGACATGTATTGCCAGTTTTTTTTGAGAACTTGTAAATTGGCAATACTCGACTCTTATATTATTCCTATGTCTAGTGTTATGTTGGTGTATCCTAGAGTTAACATCATATTCATTTTCAGTTTTCTTCACTGAAATCAAGCATGACAATACATACAAAGATGGCAGTGCTAATAGTCCGAGTTCAATAAATAATGATTTGCATGGAGTACGAGGAGCCTTGTGGCAAATTATTCTTACTGCTTTCTTATGACATTTAGACATGTCAGTAGTTGAGCCATTGCCCCACAGCTGGATTCCATATAGCAAAAGGCTATGAATATGGGCAAAGTAAACACTCATTAGAACAGACATATCTACAATATTACATAATCTACGTAAAAGGAAGATGCCCTTGTTGATTTTTTTATAAATATATGTTATGTGGCATTTCCAAGTCAGGTTGGTATCAATTTTAACGCCAAGAAACTTAATTGAGTTTATGTCATTAATTTTTCTGTCAAAGCTAAAAGTTATATCCTCTGTTTTTGTGGAATTAATGCTCAAATTGTTTGCTGCACACCAATCTTCAATTTTAGAGGTGTTATTCAGTATGTTAGAATACAGATGATCCTTATTCTTATTAGCTACTTTCAAACCTAAGTCATCTGCAAACAAATACGAAGCACTATCGTCATTACAAGAGTTAATAAATATTAGGCAAATCATTAATATAAACAATGAATAACAGTGGACCAAGAATGGAACCTTGTGGTACGCCGTATTTGACTATTCCACCTCTAGAATACTCGCCATTTTTTAAAACATACTGTACTCTATTTGTAAGATAGGAATGAATAAGGTCAACAGCCAATTGATTCAACCCGTAATAAGATAGTTTATGACATAATATAGTATGATCAACAGTTTCAAACGCTTTGGTCATATCAAAACTTCTAAATCTGACATATTTATGGTTTTCCAGATCGTTGATTACTTCTTTTACAAGCCTCAAAACATTGTCGCCTGTACTACGATTCCTCCTAAAACCATATTGGTTATCAGAGAGTAGTCTATTATGTTCAAAATAAGCTGTTAATTGAGTGTAAAGAAGTTTTTCAAAATTTTTTGATATTATGTAAACTATACATATCGGCCTATAGTTATCAATAATCGATCTAACACCTTATAAACTGGTATTAACTTGACTTTTTCAAATCATCCGGAAACAACCCTAGGCTCAAGCACTTATTAAAGATTACAGTCAACACCTCTGCAATATTTGGAGCTGCCAATTTCAAAATGAATGAGTTTAATCCATAGATATCTAGAGTATTGGAATTGTTCATATCATTTATTGCTGCAAAAACCTCTTCCACCTTGAAGTCTTTAAACGCAAAACATACCTTTGGCTTAGGAACTTTGTTGATATAATAGTCATGCTTAAGATTACTCTCAGGAGTACTTCTACTAAGTTGTTCCACTTTATCTAGAAAAAACCTGTTAATTTCATTTTCGGTCATGTTGCATTCATTTTTACCTGATTTACAATTAACACTAATATTAGCTATTATTTATTATTCTCCAAGCTGCTTTTGTCTTATTGTTACTATTTTTTATTATAATTTAACTTAGCTTTTTTTATAGTAGAGCGATAATATTTTCTCAACTTAAGGTATTCTTGTTTTATCTCTTCACTAGGAGAATTTCTAAGTAAATAATACAGACTTTCACATTTACTCTTCAACTTGCGTAATTCAGAACTGTACCAGTTATTTTTACTTCTATTTACTTTTGCTTTTATTTTCTTACGCAATGGGAAAGCCATGGGAACCTGTATTGGTCAGTTGCGACCTGAAAACTCTGCACCAGACCTGAGCCATCCACTCTATATTATTATTATTGCTTCTTTGGAAATTAATAAAATCCAAGATGAATAGATCTGACAATTCTCTGTATACTACGATCAAACTAATGCTCTTTGTATATCAATTTGTCAAAACTAAATTTCCATTTTCATTGAGAAAATACTTGTAAAAATCGGAAAACCCACTGAAATCTATGCGAATCTTCTTTCAACAAGCTATAACTATATTCAAAGGTCACTGGAATTGAGTCTTCTCGGCAGTAATATGTTTGGAGGCTCGCTGGTAGTCGGGTGAAGACATTGTCGTAATGATGCGCTGACTTCTCTTCATATCCTCCTGACTCCTGAGAACGGCGGTGGGCGACAAAAGAAGTCAGGAGCATTAACCTGGTCTCTGTTGATGTGCATTCGTTGACCGCAGCGGCGTAACGTAAAGATAATACAGTAATTCAGAGTTGACGATTGTGTGTGCTACCTTGCATTGTCCGTAATGTTATTGTTGAGCCCGCCGGGTAGCGAGAGGCAATCTTGGTTTCAGGTACAGTTCGAGGATTATCATCATCATCTCGCTTTGGTCAATGGCTCTCCTGCTTCCTTTCTTGCAGGAGGTGGGAGGTGTCTGAAACTCCTCCACTCTATCTCACTCTCACAACTAAATCTAATTTCTTTTAGGTGTTCTCTTCAACTTTTATACCTTCTCCTCTATAAACTTTATCTTTTCTAACATCTTTGTTAAAGAACTTTCTTTTTTAAAAGGTCATAAAAATCGTATACAAATCTCTCTGTAGGTCTGTAGGCAAGTCTGTTTTTCATTATTTGTTTCATGTGTGAAATAGATGTGTGCTTTCTATCCATGACGAGATATTATGAGACCAATATTATTATTATTTCTCTTATTTTTTCAGTACCTATTTATTTATAAAGAAGTCTCATCTCCATTCTCGAATAATTCAACATTTAAAGGTTATCTAATGAGAAAATAATTATATGAATTCAAACTTTCGAGACATAATACATTTATGTATACATTCACATTCTTGATTTAAAGAGAGTTACTGATAAAAATCTGTTGAAAGTATTATTGTTGTATTTCAATAGTAGCTTGCACTTTGCTATTGGCCTTGCTGCTATTGCATTGCTGTGGCTTCTCGCAATTAACTTTTGGTCTGTATTCATTCATTGGAACGAGTTGTACCAGTAGGCTACGAGCTTCATATCAGAGCAGTATTCTAAAACTAGAGATGAAACAATTCCAAGACCAAGTGACCTAATAAATGTTTACCCGAATTTATATGATACTGCACGGGAATAATATATTTAGACTTGATCTCAACGCGAATGTTTGGATTTTCAGCTGGCAGTAATCGACATGTTGGATGTTTTCTACTGAATTCATTTCTATTTTTGAATCAGCGTTCATCTGTCGCGTAATTCAGCGTGGCTGAGTGTAGGAGTGAATGTGAATTTGGTGGTTGGAAGAGGCGGCGGAAGAATGGTGTGAGAGAGAAGTGATAAAACATGAGCGAGAGAGAACCTCTAATAACCTGGTTTCGCAACTGATGATGCACGGCTGTTAGCTGCTAGATTATTATCTGGTTTACGATGATCCACATACGTGGCTCTAAAACAATGCATGCCAGAAACTTTTGCGGTGTTACAATAGGGAACGCGGTTTTGCGCGTGTGTAGGTGTTTGACTGAATGTGAGTGTGTGTGACACTATTCCAATTTGTTTGGTTCCAACACCTCTGGCACGTGCGCTAGCATCTTGTATATTTATTTTGTCCATTATTCATCTTGTACATTCATTTACTCTTACAACAATTAATATTCCACAATTGCATCGCATAAAGTATCGGTATGTTATTATCATCATCATCATCATCAAGCAGCCGTTTGTACCTTGAAATTCGCTGTATCATCATATATTTAAACGTTCGGTAAAGTCGTAGAGAAATAGAGTCTATTAAACTAGCATCCTCCTTCTCTTCGGTACAGTACTTGCCAATCCTGGTCAATCTGTAATACTGAATTAAATGATTAGATATTGTCTTCTGTAATATTGTGTTCTGCGATAGATCTGCCCTTCATTTCTGTTACCTCTTTCCTTTATAGATTGAATCAATGAAATGGTGACAGTGATACCTCGTAGATGTAAATTGTACACACGTTTTTATAAAGGGAAATGAGTTAGCATGGTAGATGGTGAGTAGTTATCACTGTATAAGTGTAAATTGGGAACTTTTTTTTCTGATATCAATAAATGGTAGTGGTTTCGCATAGTTTTTTTTTTACAAATGTTGCATTTTGCCTCATAAGTTATAGTTGCCTTACAGTTTAGTCCTTTAGCTTTTCTTATCTATCTCCAATTTCTCTCTGATCTATTTGCTGAAGGCTGTATCATATTGAGTCTGTGGATCTCGCATTTGCTATTCATGTCTATGAAAACTTGTCATTTGCTATTCAAAAACTTGTACCATAGTTGGATTCGACTCAAAATGATGTGACATCACATTCGATTTATCATTGAAATCACGTTATACAGTATCTAATCAGTTTGTAATTCACCAGTGCATGCAACTTCCACCACCAAATCATTTGAATAGAAACCTATATTTATCTCGTTTTGCCATCGAACAGTAGACTATTAAGAGACTAGTGCTAACCTTGTACTGTGGCAACAAGCTAGCTGATGAATATTAGCGATGATTGATGGATGGGGCTTGAGGGAGGAGGGAGCGGGGTGTGTTGGTTCACTGATGCAAGCGTTTGTTCTGTGATGGCGATTGAAGTGTAAATTAGGCGTAAAGAGGCGGGTGTGTCTTCTCTCCTCTCCTCTCTCATACCTCTGTCCTCTCTCTGAACCTAAACCCACCTCGCCCGCTGTCCTGCCATCAATCAACTGTTGATTGTTTCTGATGTATAAAGAGCTTTTCACTATATAGTATGCATTCATGAATAACTGTGTAAATCGATGCTACGTGGCGTGCTAGTCGTATAGAGGCTACCTGTCAACTTGCAAGTTGCAATCGGACAACTCCGGTTAGTGTTCATCAAATTCGTTCAATACACGTGGCTGTAGACTTAGGCGAAGGTCAGCTGAAAACATGCAAAGTTCTTGATTAAAGTAGATTTCTGTCAATCGTGTTGGAACAAATTTGACAGAACGTGATGTGAGGGTGTCTGTGTTTTCGAGGATCAATTATTCAGTTTTCCCCGATAAGAGGATTTTAACGCTGCTTTTCCAGGTGTAGCATAGGAGTCCCCTTACTCTCTCCTCCGATCATTCCAGAGTGCACTCTGTATGCCACCTCCAATAACGAGGGTTTCCCTTCATAATTCTAAAAGTTCAAAGTTCATAATTTACAAACATTATGTTTAGAAAGTAGTACTGTACTGTATTTCATCTCAACTTGGATTTTAAAAGAGGGGGAAAATAAAAAAAATCTGACTCTGTACTTGTGGAATGTTGTAACTCTTGGATTTAATATCTTCGAGTCTCAATTTTTAAAATAAATCATCATATTTGAATTTGATCAATTTCTGGGTTGGTTACTCGTACAGGCCGATTCTATGAGTGACACAAGTTGTCAAGACAATATAACTATATTTCTTGTTGTAAATGGTATCAAAGATTGGAGCTTGCATAAGAGGGAGATTAAAGTTCGGATTGATTATAATTCCATGATAATTGTATCATTAAATTTATTTCTTGTGTACTAACTATCCCAACTAAAGGATTAGTATTTCCTTTCATATAATTAGTAGTTAGTTCATAGTATTCTCCTCCTACTTTCTCATTTATACTTTCAATAATTGTTCGAGTTTCGTGCTATTTTTCACATTGAGATTAGATCTGAGCATAAATTACTGAAGTTATAAAAATCTAAAACTAGTTAATTGATGGAAATATTTCAGACTGATTTTATGAGGGACTTTTTATGATGAGAAAACTGAACAAACCTCTTTCTCTATTCGAATCATTTCGAATAGAGAAATAGCTTTGCAATAGTTTTGCAGCTTGTATTAGTGGAAATGTAGGCTTATAAGTTGAACGTACGCAGAGAGGCTGTAATGTCAGTAGGTCCAGGTCTGCAGGGGTGAGAGAAGGAAGAAGCTGACACTAATTGGCATTTAAATATTGGAGCATAGCGCGGCCCCAATAGTTTCGAGCACTCTGCCATTTACACACACTTGCATGTAGTTGTAGTCAGTTTCTAGGCTAGTTGGAATTGGAAAGATTCGGCTTGGAAGTTGAAGGCCTGGCTTCAGGCTTGAGGCCGCCCACCATCGTTTTATTAGCGCTTATTCTGCGTTCTGCCCCAATCTAACCAACCTAATTGACGCCCATGCTTGTTGCAATCAACAACGATATTGAAGTTTGTTCCGGGTCAAATCAGCGACAGGACTTAATTCTCCACGATTTATTGGCTTTCGAAAAGGACAACTTGAGTAACGGTGATGATAAGTTATTGGTGAAAGCCGCAGTATTGTGCACTGATATTGTATTCGACTGATTTGATTAATTTCTTTGGTGGGAGTCGGTGCCGAACAAAAGTCATTCAATTATATTGTTACAAGTTGCATAACTTACGTAAGTTCACTTCCGCTATCAGTAGGCCTACTGATAATAATGGAAATTGTTGTTTGGTGTCGAAATAAAAATCAAGATTCATCTTGTTCATTTTCTTTCTATTACTACTGCACTGCTTGTCATCTATTATTTGCAGCGTGCCTGATCATTATTTCATGGATTCGTTGATGGGTAGGCCTATGTGCATAGATCCATATCAAAACCCATAGTTTGATGAGCAAATTAACTCATCATGATTCCTGTTCTTGATTTGTACCCATTGATTGAAGCGATAGAACTCATGAAACTCAATTCTTGAAAAAGTATTCTAATAGTGCTACTTGGATGTTCAATATTATATAAAATAATTAGTACTCTTGTAATATATTTTCATTTTCTAATTCTTGAACTTCTTCACATCTTTTTTAGTTGAGGCGATTTATTTCCTCGGAAAACAAGTATTTTTTATTACCAGAAAACCTGCTTTAATTGTATTTCTTGAAAATTTAAAAGTTGAATTGAACTTTGGAATTGTATCGTCGGCTTATGATAATTAACTGCTGTAACTGTACAATATTGTGAACTGTTTTTCCATGCCTAGTTTTTTTTAAGATAGTAATGATAATAAGTATATTATGATTGTTCATTGAAAAACCCTTGTTATGAAGTCTCAGTGTGGTGTAATTCTTCATCTAAATTCATGGAATGGTAAACTGTAGACATGTTCTTGGCGGTTGATTTACTTTCATACTGTTGTCTAGGAAAATTGAGAAATGTGACTTGGAGAAGTAATGCGAGAGACTCCAGCTATTTTGGTCTACTATCAGTTGGTGCGCTGGCTTTGCGTCTTGCAGCCCTCTACTCTCCTCTCCGTCTCTCTTTCTTCTTTCTCCATTCTTCTCTTTCTCCATCCTGAGAAGAGGAATTGCGTGGCCCATTTCCAAGATGACAGCTAGTTCTCGCTCATAGCGTTCATCCACTCGCGCGCTGGCAATTCTATATCGGTACCATGTCCCTGAAAAATCTCCACTTGCTTTTCACTCCTTGTGGAATTTATATGATGCTTTTAAAACATGGTAAATGTTTAGTCTGTGGAACTCGAAAAAACTTTAAATAAACAACATCCAAGTCGAGAAATTTAATTGGGTTACATATTAATTGTTGAGTAGAATTTTGGCTTCTGTAATCTACAGAATAAAACTCTTTGTACAGACGTGTACTGTACAATACAAACTGTGCAAGATTATACAGTAACGTAATATTGTGTGTATGACGTAATTATGTTTGACGCATCATCACGAACTACTGGTCTGATTAACTTGAAATTTGGCATATAGATTTTCAATTAACCGAGGACGGTTATAGGCCTATTTTCGATTCTTCAAGATTTTATTTCGTCAAGTTTTTAGTTTTTCAAGTTTTAAAATGGACCCTTGCGGAGCACGGGTTACCTGCTAGTATTCAATAAAATTGAACTGTTTCAATTTTGTTATTGTACACAACTAGTGTTCACTAAAATTTGGGCTACTAGAGATTGATACCGATGTACCGTACCAACCGAAATTAGTTTCCCAATTACTGTATTAAAATTATTTCAAATATTCAATGAAAGCTATTCGCTATATGACTTCTGCTACTGCGAATATTGACCGAAGAACTAAATAGCAGAAGGAAATTTGAAGAATGAAACTGTCCAAAAATTCAAATCTAAAATCCAATATTCCAGCAGTTTGTTAACTGCGATTTCTAATCAAATCTTCCACCAAGTTTTCCAATCTGTTAGATAATTTTTCATCATTCTTTCTGGATCATATTTGTTACATGTTATTGTTTATTTGCGTGAATTGGAATAGAGATAAATTTGAATTTGATGTTAATATTGATGTGTGGGTGTTGCAGTACGGACAGCGGTTGGGACAACCCATTCCGGCCGGATGGCGACCTGTCGCGGGAGGCCGACGAGATAGTCCAGCTGATCAAGGGCGGCAAACAGCTGACCACGCAGACACACGCGCAGGCGCATGAGGTGGACGGATCAGCTGTGACCGTGAACGGGTCGGCCGCCTCTCCGCTGCTGTCAGCTGTATCGGCGACGACCACCTCCCAGCAGCAGAGTCCCGCCAAAGGAGTGAACGGCACGTCACCGACCGATAAGTCGGCACCCGCCACGGCTGCCGTCGAGCTGCAACGTGTCACGCCAAACGACGCATCACAAGTCGAACATGTCGTGCTCAAGAAAAAGCCAAAGTGCAAGTGCTGTGTCATCCAGTAAACTAGCCACACGCCACAGTTGTCCTCTCTGCTACAACTTCAATCAATGTTGCATCACTACATCAAAATCAACTCATTCAATGGCATATTGAAGACGAAGATACAGTCTTGGACTAGTAACCTTGAGTTACAGCATAGAGAGAAGATAGCATAAGAAGAAAGCAATTAAAATATAGCACTTATGCTATCTTTTCTCTTTAGTTAGAGTAAGTTTTGTGTATATTGCCTGATAAAAATCAAGCCATTCAATGGCATATTGACGACGATATTATAGTTTTGGACTAGCAAACTTGGGTTAGAGCATAGTGAAAAGATAGCATACGATGAAACATGAAAGCAGATAGACTATACATACTTATGCTATCTTTTCTCTTTGGTTAGAGTGAGTTTTGTGTAGGCCTTTATTGCCTGATGAAAATCGAGCCATTCAATGGCATATTGACGACAAAGATATTATAGTCTTGGACTAGTGAACTTGAGTAAGAGTAAGTTTCGTGTAAGCTACATTGCCTGATGAAAATCAAGTCATTTTATGGCATATTGAAGCTATTGTCTCGGATAAGTGAACTGGATTAGATGGTGTATATTGTCTGATGAAAACCATGCCATTTGAGGTAATATCACCATAGATCAATATTTCAAGTAAATGAGAAAGTATTAACTAACTTGCATCAAATACTAGACTAGTTCCCTTGAATCATTGTATATTGCTAGATACAAATTAAGTCATACGATTTCATATTGCCGTACATAAATTTCAAGTATCCTGCAGAAAAAACAATAATAATAGCAAAAAGTTGATGTTGGTCTAAGAAGTTGTAGGTCAGGTAAAATTGTAGGAATGCTAGTTTGGAGGAAGTTGACTTAATGAAAATAAAGTTTTTAATATTTCGACCATAATCAAAATCAGATAAGGATATAATAATATATATATTCTGGGTATTGATACTATGATTTACCATCCAACAATGTAACGTTTGAATTGAAGTAAACTTTTGTCATTCTTAACATAATAATCAAACTCAATCTCAAATTTACATTCTGTTTACAAGAGCAGCCTATTTTTATTAGACTACAATAATTTTAATCTAGACAACTTGTAGAAACTATCTCATTCTTAACTTTCTTCCAAAGGATAAGCTCCTTTCAAACGTTCTCAGACGTTGTCTGTAGGTATCAGTATTTAAAGTTTTGAATGTGATTATTTCATCATATTCTAATGTACCTGAAATTTAAGGACGATTTTATTCTTGGAACAGCTGCAATAATTCAGTTGAGATATGGTTTGATAAACTTGATCTTTGCGATTTAATTGATCCAACTACCCCTTTCCTCTTCATCCAGAGGGATGGGAACCTTCTTTCATCATCTGAAAAGGGAAAAGTTCTGAAGAATCCTTGGGAGTTACAACACGAATATTGAAGTTAGTTTTCAGGGGCTTTGTGTACAATAAGTTATTAGAGTTTGAATAAGAAGACATGATTAATTTATATAAAACATCGGGACAGCGAATTTAATTTCCATTTTTTATAGCACAACTGTTGATACTAGGCTACCTATATTAGAGGTACGAAAACATGATACAGGTAAAAATGCCCTAACTTGATAGAACTAATGAATGTGAAGCCTAGAACCTATGATTATTATTCAACCAATTTGTCAAGGTTACTGACAAAATCATCAACTCTGAGGAGTTAGTACTGTAATTCCAAGCTATCGTAATTAATGTATTGAATTTGCCAATATGGATGTTATTTTGAAAATAATTCATAACTTTTTCATAGTTAACTTGAATCATCCTGTATCTAAGCATTGATAAGCTCAAATTTAAAACTTTAATTTTTCTTATCTAGTTGATATTCTATTTTTATGAATGTAATATTGACTTAGACTAACTAATATTGACATCAGTTGCTAACTCCCTCTATTGATGAATTTGTCGATTTTCTCATAGATAGTTTTCCTATCAATATTTTACAATATTGATATCATTGGTGTTACATGAATTCTCCATGAGAATAAATTCCAATTACATGTGAATTTGAAGACAGATTTCTTGTCCCTGTAAACTTACTTATATCGTGCATTAAAACTGATTCTCAGCTCTCAGTGGCTATATCCACACAAACCATAATATTATGAAAATAATGTTGAATTCCTAATGAACCATGAAATGTTTGACCCGCTGAAGAATCAAAATAGAAAGAGGCCACTACTTATCGCTCAATATCTCGGCCAGCTAAGGTGCCTTATCGACTATATTAATTTCACTACTTCATCACCCAATTCCAACACTTATTATCATTGTCAATCAGTAATGTTTACTAACCAATATCGAATTTATTGAAAACAACACAGATACAAAACATTTTCGGGACAAACGATAACAAGCAGGGTTCTATTATGGTTTAGGTTAATTGGAAAAGGGTTGGGGGGCTGGATGGAGTAGTCAGTTGCCCTTCACCATAATCCCGAGGAGAACCCACCGGGGAGGACACGCTGACGCGCCTGTGCAGTAGAGGGGGGGCTCGAGTTGCCATTGGTCAGTGGGGTGCTTGGCTTGCTGCTAGTGTCATAGCCCTCTCCCGTCACTGGATTTCCGTCTCGTCGTCGCGCCGACAGACTTTGACCGTTGTGTCGCCTAGTGACGTCACAGCCGTCACCTGTGACAGGGTTGCGCGGAGGAGACCCACGTAGCGATGACTTGCTCGACTCTCTGGGCGAATTGCCGCGTTCCGGGGTCGACGCCTGTGACCTTGTAAAGTGAAGCCTTGTAAAGTGACTAATTAATTTTCTGTTGGTTATCCATCTTGTTTCCACTATTTAATTTTATAAAACTTTAAAGTGAAAAAGCACTCACATTATTTGATGTGGCGACGTCCGTTTCGTGCTGGTATTGCACATTTTCAAGCCAAACAGGAACTGAAGTGTTTAAGGTTATGAGGGTGAAATTTGGTTGGGGTGGAGGGGAGTTTTGATGACAAAGGGGAGTTTTGATGACAAAGGGGAGTTTTGGTGGAGTTTTTGGACAAACTCATTTAAATACTCCTCCATTAACCACCAAAACTCCCCTCCACCCCAACCAAATTTCACCCTCATAACCTTAAACACTTCAGTTCCTGTTTGGCTTGAAAATGTGCAATACCAGCACGAAACGGACGTCGCCACATCAAATAAAGTGAGTGCTTTTTCACTTTAAAGTTTTATAAAATTTAATAGTGAAAATTTTCCATCTATCAACTCATCATCATCATCCATCTTTGTAATTTTTAATGTTCTCGACCAGAAAATGAATTATCTGTTTCATTATCGTTTTCAATTTTCTGTCAATGTTATCAATGAACTGAAAAGTCTCTCCGTAATTTATTTGCTTTATGTTATTAACTTGACATATTAATTTAGTGAAAAATGTGGATGAATCTGTGTTGAGTGTTGATGCAGCAGCAGAGGCTACTGTGGACTGTGTTTGCAAATAGGTATTAGACAGTGAAAGTGATAGTGAACTAATGACTGTTAACAGAGAAATTTTTTAAGGCTGATAGTGAGCATTGCGTATGAATCACTAAATTAACTAGGCTTTTGCGAAAATCCTTGTAAATCGTAAAAGCAGGTTCAATGGAGAGCTCTAGTACACCTGCAAGTAATGAGCTGTATCTATAACCTGAATAGCTTGTAAATCATAAATTCTATTGTGTGTTTACGGATGAAATTACTTGTTAATTTTGTTTGTGATGAAAATACTCCAAAAACGTTTGTCTATTATAATCCCTGTGTAGTCATTTTAATTTATATTTGTAGATAGGTGCCTAACTTTCAATTATTTCAGCATTATACTTGCGGTGATCACGATATTATGAGTATTTGTCTTGGTGTATCGATATTAAAGACCAAATAAATACACTGTATAATATAGCTTGTATGTAAATATTAACGAGATATTATTTTTCAAATTCCTTTCAGGCAGTTTGATAAATAATTATCAATTATATCCAGTAAGATGTATCATATTGTTTCTTATAGATTTGTATGTATAATAGAAGATATTATTTTACTTTTAATGTGAAAGATCCTATTATTAATTTCTGATATTATTTATTTTCATTGTGCTTCATCCTAGTGTCATTGTTAAGTGCATAAATCGTTAGATGAATGTTGGCTATACTTGATATATTTATATTTTTTAATTTGCTTCAATTTAATTGTCAAAAATACTCAAAACTTTAATTTATAGTGTGTTTATTTATTTATTTATTCATCCATATTATCAGGATATAAAATTTGTTTTTAAAAATTGTTTAATACATTATTTTTATTGGGAACCACGTACATTGCAATTATGTTATTTACACAGTATTAGTAAACTTTTCAGTCAAGGGATGAATTTATTGTTTGTAGCGTTACAGTTTGATTATCATTGTCTTCAAACATATTTTGTAAATAAATTCAGATTATATTTCTGTTGTAGAAACACATATATGAGGTAGTTAGTATTTAATGTAGTTTGTTATTAGGCAGTGCTCTATTACTACCTTGGCAAAATTTGACCAACCTCCAAGTACATTCTATAATTTATTCTATGAACATCAATGAAAATTTGTTTTAGATTTTTTACATGAATTCCAGTTGGAAATTCTAGAAAATTATAGCCAAGTGTTTGTAATGTACTATTATTATATTATAATATTCTATAACGTTATAGTTTCTCTCAAGGTATTAATGTATCTGCTACTCCAAACCAACAAATATTAGTTAATACTAGTAAGAACATTACTTCGTTTTTCTTTACAATAGAAGCTGTTGATACTGTAAATCAATTTTGTGCATATAGCACTGTGATATTACTTTTGATTATTCCATTTATCCTTATTCAAAAACTCAACCAATAGACTTTTCTTATACAAATCATTGTTATTGAAAGCTCTATCTTGATGTATTTAGATAATGCATAGTTATGTATTACATAAATATAGGTTTCTCTTTTGACTGAAATTGTTTGCTTCATCACAGTTAATAAATTGAATATTTTTCTATTGATTTGTATGTTGTTTTTGTCAATTAAATTTGTGATTTAATGGTGGTTTATTATTAAAATAATTCCAGCAATTAATCTAATTTCAATCAAACATAATTAATTTTTTTCTTGAATAATGAAATTCAAAATATTGATTCCTAATGCAATTTTATTTCAAGAATAAGTAGCCTATACTTTATTTGAGTTATTTTGATTAGACCTACTACGAGTGAGTAGAAAGATGTTCCAGGGCTCTACATCCAGGAGCAACTGAATAATTACGGTTTGACACAAATAATGGCATGTTCATGATTTGTTATACGTAGTAGTGATAGCACACCTAGCAACCAAACAAAACACTAATAATAATCGAAAATCTCTCACAATGTATTTCATTGGAGAACGGAGATAATCGAATTCAGTGCTTCTCCAGATTATTGTAACATTTTAGGTGTTTAAATCTGCTCCTTGGTAGCCTACCACTTTTGTGTTCAATGTATCTTTCCAAGGCACACCCACATAAATAATCAGCTATAACATTTTATAGTCTAAGAAAAAATAGAATACACTCAATTTTTTCTTATAGAGAGTGTTCTGAAAAAAGTGCTCGTAAGACAGGGTGTGATTCCTCACATAAAAAGAAGAAAAAAGTTCTAATTAACATAGGTCCGAAAATGCTTAGTTACCAAGTTATAGAGGGTGAAATATTTCGTCTGAATTCAGTTCCCCTGCTGAAACGAAGCCCTACGGGTATTTGTTGGCTGTTAATTAAGATGTACAATTTAGCGTACTCATGTAAAATGAACTGAAAAATTGAATAAAACCATTTCCAGAATTCTAGCTATAGTAGTTTTTTAAGATATGTGACGAAATACGCGAAACGGTCCCGAAAAACAAGTTCCTTTAAGGTTTGAAGCAGATTTACTATGTTAAATAATGTACAATGAACACAAAATATTCTCTCACAAAACTTTTAGAAAATTTAATTTCAAAAAGAAAGATGTAAAATAAGTCTATAATAGACAAACACAACCTTCAAAAAATAATACTTAATATTACATTTGTAGAGAGCTTAACAGAATTTGTCTATTTTTTATGCGTTTTGTATGTAATTAAGGATTATTTTGTTAAAGATTTCGTTTGATTATTATAGATTTATTTTTACATCTTTCTCTTCGAAATTAAATTTTCTACAAGTTTTGTGAGAGAATATTTTGTTTTCATTGTACACTATTTAACATAGTAAATCTGCTTCAAACCTTAAAGGAACTTGTTTTTCGGGACCGTTTCCGCTAAATTGTACATCTCAATTAACAGCCAATACATACCCGTAGGGCTTCGATTCAGCAGGGGAAATGAAATTCAGACGAAATCTTTCATCGTGTATAACTTGGTAACTGAGCATTTTCGGACCTATGTTGATAAGAACTTTTTTCTTCTGTTGATGTGAGGAATCACACCCTGACTTATGGGTACCTTTTTTCAGGACACTCTGTATAGAATTCTCTTCACAAAAGATATAAGAATGTAAATGTAAAGTATAGGAAGTAAAGTATATAGGCTAGTATAAGAAAGTATGACCTTTCAGACCCATAACTATTTCCGAGCTTTGAAATGATATCGCCTAGAAGGTCTTTCGTAGGGTGTGCACGTTTTTGAACATCCTTCAGGAAGGGTTGAATTGGAAGATGTGTCTCTCTTGACTACATCATGGTACAGACATGGAAATGACAAAAATCAATAATGACAAAATGTCTTTTCCTACAGTTACGTTGAAAAGTGGCCATTGCTGCACTGATTACAGAACGCAAAGAATCACTTTTCCGCTCTAGTGCGGGAAAAATTTTTCTGCACTCCAGATTTGCAACATGGCAACGCAAAATACTTAGTAGGTTATATGGAGCACCAGTGCAGCAAAATCAAAATGAAGTTGGTAAGAGTGACTGGGCTGCTATAGTGAGCAGAGGTGCAACGAAGCACAACGCGCAAATTATTACATTATATATTATAACCAAGGACAACATTTTTATTCAATTTGACAATAAATTAAGGTTTTTATCAATAATAAAATTACACAGAAAAACATTTGATGCATTTCAGGCAATTTTACCCATAATTACCCACTTTTCATATTCAATGGTAACTGTAGGAAAAACTTAATGTGAAATACGTGCGCAAAGTTCCTCTGCTGCACTCAAGAAACCATTCCGCCCGAGCGGAAACGTTTCTTTCGGTGCAGCAAACTGTCACTTTGCGCACTAGTTGCACAAATAACTATTTTAGTAATGTGAATATGACAAATCAGAATAGATACCACAACCACAAATATTTTTTATTGCAGATGATGCCCACATGAGCTTTTTGCTTGTACGTTGGTAATTGGAAGTGCGAGGGTGAATTATTATGAGATGATCAAACGTCCATGCCTATTCTATGGGATTCGAACCCGTGACCAGGTAGCACTAGCAGACTGAAGGGTACAAAGTCAACTCGGCTATCTGGCCGGCTAAATATTAATAATAAAAACAAAATACTTCATAAACCAAATTTGCCGACATCCTATTACTTTCTGTGATTATTTTGATTTAATTTGTCACAAAACTTTTCTACATTATCTAGGTTATAATGAGTGTCCAGTCGATCATATCTAAAACATTTATTACAAGAGCTATGGCATTTCAGAGAGAAGATGATCTCTCAATCGTTAAAATTATCAAAAAGTGAGTTATTTCTTTACATTTAAATAATTCTGGTCGAGTGGGTTTATAAAATACGAGTGAATGAAATATGTGTATGATTCTAAGTACAGTATAATATATATGTCAATTATCACCGAGAAATTATTGGAAATTCGTTTTTGTTACATTATCAATCTCCATTAAACTCAAAAAATTAACTATATTCAACAAACACAAAATGTTCATTTCTGACACAGTGTTTGAATTGAATTGCTGCCTTTATTTAATTCTGAAGTTGGGGCGCAACCGGCCCTCTCTTACACTTCCCTCAGACAGCTGCGCTGAACCGACGATGTCCCTCATAGCCTCAACTCAGCAGGCAAAGAAGTCATTAGAAAAAAACTACTTTTTGTAGATACCAGTCCAGTGAGTTGGGACAGCCACTAGATGGCAGCCATGCCGTGTTCCACCACGACCAAAATCACTCGAATAGCGATGCTCCACTGCCAGATATATGGGTATTCGTTTTCAAGATTTTATGCAGGAAGCATAAAGCATGATATGTGGTCTACTTTCACGCAGCTTCATTATCTTTGGAGATATTATAGTGATATTTGTTTATGATTAGGCATTGACAAATATCACGAATTGAATTGAAGAATAGAAAAATGAACTCGTCGTATATTTGTGTTATACAAAATATGAATACCGTACCGTACATTTGAGAGTTGACACTATAGTCTAAAGCTGGGTTTACACCAAAGTTATTAACAAAATGTTAATAACTTACGTAATCCTTATAGATTCTATTAGATTGAATGGAACTTGACAAACACATAATTATGTTCATCATGTGTATGATAAGTTATGTTCAATCTAAACGCAGCTTAGATTAAATATTACCCACCGGTAGTATATCTTACTACAATGCTTACAATAAGCCTTCTGTACTGGTAAGAAGTCATTGCCATAGTGAAAAGAAGTGTTGTAGATGGTAATATTGTAGTAGATATTCAATGTAGAAGGTCGCCTTTGTAAAATAATAAAATAGATATTATATGAAATTGTCAATAAATAATACAATATAATAATTATTGTGATTAGTTCCAGTGTTGTTAAGCTGCGTGTACACCAAAGTTATTGACAAAATGTTAATAACTTAATCCTATTAAATTGAACATAACTATATCATACACATGATGAACATGTTTTTTGTCAAGTTCAGTTGAATCTAATAGAATCTATAAGAATATAATATTGTGATTAGTTCAACTGTTGTTAAGCTGCGTGTACACCAAAGTTATTAACAAAATGTTAATAACTTAATCCTTATAGATTCTATTAGATTGAATATAACTATAACTTATCATACACTATGATGAACATGTGTTTGTCAAGTTCCATTCAATCTATAAAATTTTCAAGGATTAAGTTATTAACATTTGTTAATAACTTTGGTGTAAACCATTTAGTCTCGTTTTGGATTGATATCCTACGTTACAATATTCGTCTATTACTGATGAATGTCAAATTTTAGTGAGCTACTAAACAATATTAATAGATAAAACAAGTCCTGCAAAAGAAGATAGAAATAGATAAAAAGTCTTGCATAGTTAACAAACTACATGCAGCCGTAGTTTTGTGTTTGTAGGATTCTTAAAAAACTGATTGCATTCCGCAATACAATGGAAATAATAAAAGTACACTTTTAACCCTTAATAAGAAATTGAGCTATTAAAAGAAGATAATAAAAATTGAAGAAGAAATTTGAGTCTTCTTGGTACGGTAGGAAAAAATACCGAATTATTTGGAAACAAAAGGAATTACAGTAATCTATATAATTATCAATAGGTTTATATGAGGAGACATGATAAGGAAAAATATGGTCAAGGTATTTTTTTATTTCTACAGAGCTAACTTACCTGATAGCTTATTTTGTTGACAACTTTATATCATGGACAATTTTAGGTGAAAATGTTACTGGTCATTGATTGTAGAGATTTTCATGCTCAATCATTTCTACTTATTTTTTTTTTTTTGGTAAATTGTATCTGAAGACTGATAATTGGGAATCTAAAATCAAACTTTGCTTAGATGGGGCGAAGCTCCAGAAATTTTTACAGATATGGGACTTGTAGCAGTTGATAGAGCTTATCAATGACTATTTTAGGTACCGTATGAATTAGATCAAAATCGTTGGAGCCGTTTTCGAAAAAATCTCGAAAAAGCCTGTTTTTGACAACATTTTCGCCATTTTAGATGCCATCTTGAATTGCATTATGATTGAAATTGTTCGTGTCGGATACTTATAGTGAAAGGACCTTGAGTTCCAAATTTCAAGTCATTTCGTTGATTGGGATACGAGATATCGTGTACACAGACGCACATACACTCATACACACACACACACACCACACACACACACACCACACACACACACACACACACAGACCAATACCCAAAAACCTCTTTTTTGGACTCAGGGGACCTTGAAACGTATAGAAATTTAGAAATTGGGGTACCTTAATTTTTTTCGGAAAGCAATACTTTCCTTACCGTACCTATGGTAATAGGGCAAGGAAAGTAATAATCATTCTTAATAGCTACACGATTCACGCGTATAATTTTATGAATATTATAATGAAATAAAGATACTTATAATAATTATTTGCGATTCGATTTGACGCTGTGAAAGGGGAAACAGTCGACGCGGTACGGCGTGGCTGACTCTCTTCACATTAGTAAACAGTAAAATACAGTACATTAGTAAGCCTACTGCTTTCTAAGTTGTATCTTATTCACCTATGGCGCTCGAAACAATCAATTTTATCTATTTTTTTGACATGCGATGAAACTAATTTTTCACATTTTAATTCTCTTAATTCTCTAAAATCATTTTGTTGTTATATATGTGCTAAATCATGCATTCTATGACAGACAAAGATATTGTTTGCAACCTATAAAATATTCATACTATTACATAATATAATACATATTTAAAATATGTGTGTATGATCATAATTCTATGCTAACATTTATCATAAGTTATGAATGTCAAAAACTGAGATAAATCATAGATTACAATAGTGTTCAGTGGCAATTTCCTGAAAAACCATAGCGTGCAGTGTTTGCTGTTTTCTACAGTTAATATTCTCCAAGCCAGGTTGATAATATACCTTCAGTTGAGCCAAATATATATGACGGCTGAGGCATAAAAAAATTATACATTGGGCTTGTTGAGTCGAAACTTTCTATGATTCTCTCTGTAAAGTAGCTTATCTTCCGTTCTTACTAGTTGAATCTACATTATTTAGACAGTCCAATATGAAAATTCAGTAGATTCTAAAGATGAAAGCCATGCAAACATACAAATTAAGGAAGAGTAAGCATGCATAAAAGGTAGGAAAATCATGAAAGTGTTTTACATTTAACCACAAAGTACCCTACCGTATAAGATTAATTGAAAGATGATTCATCATCTTCTATTATTTTTGTTAACATCGATTCTTCACCTCCACTCGCATCTTGTCATTCATTACACAAGGTGTGCAGGAGCTTTTCTCTATGTCGATTAATGTTGATTGAAATTGATTTTGATTAGGGCACCAAAAGAATAGATAATTTTCTATTTGAAGCATTCAAATTAAATCTATTGAACATGATTTCTTATGACTTAGCATTCACAGATTTAGTTGGGTGAAGCTATTTGAAAAATGTACCTGATTATCAATTTCATGGTTTTTATACCATTCTAGTTCATTGTGATCATTGAAGGGTTGAAGTGATGAGTTAGTTCAAGTGAATTCTAGTACACAAGTATATTGTGCTTATAATGGGCTCTTCTTTATTTTCTATCGATGTTTTGCTCCAGTAGAAAAAATTTGAAATGTTGGTTTTATATTTTATAAGCTTTATTAATAATATAAATTAACGGTAATATAAATTTGATAAGTCCAGTATTAAATTAATCGATGTTGATTTTCATTGTATCGCTTTGTATCAATGTTACTTGCACTGTTTGCAATTCATCACTATTCTCTCAAGAATTAGTTTTTTATGAATTTCATGATCTGAAAATTGAAATTCAATTGCTATTTGGATGTCATTCACATTCCACTGTTTTTTTTTTACAATAATTGATACATTGAAGAGTGAGGCAATTCAATCCATTTGGAAGTAAAAGGAAATCACAGTGCGATTTGAACAGTGGATATAGTAACTTTGAAATTCAGTTGCTCAATTCATTACGGCTTGATTCTATCATTTGTAATTATAGTTGATCAGAAATATGCATTGTATATAATGTTTATATTTCAGTTTGACCAATCTTCTATCACAGTCTCGCTTTCATTCATAAAAATGATAATCCTAAATACGTTGATAACCTTAAAGATGTAGCTTATGTACAATAATTATGTAGATGTAGCGTCGAACAATGTACAATACAAACAATTTTCATTAAATTACTATTATGATGATCATTGGAATTTCTGCCTGTGATTGAGAAAAAGTCATTTTATGAGCCTTGAAATACGTACCTAGAAAAAGTTGCATTATTACTAGAAATTTTGTTATTTTTACTATTTATTATAGGTACTGTACATTGATTTTTGTGATTATTAAGATCAGCTACTTTATTCTGAATCAGGATAAGGATAAATAGGGAAATTGTGAGATGGGGATAACATCCATAGTTATACATAGCATCAATTTGAAAGCTCTGATAATAATGATTTGAACGGAACTGCGATTCTGGCTTGGTATTGCCTCTTCATGTTCAGTGAGAATAGAAAGCTTCAGAGTAATTCGTTCTCACCATATGTGATAATATTGGTAATATTATTGGTAACATTTGTTAATATTTGAACCGAATGTGCAACAAATTAATCTACTTTCAGCTTGAAAATTTTCAACGTATCAGGAGTACAGTGTTATCATATAGTATCTCAGGTAGGCCCACCCTTTTATTTATTTTTTTGTTCACGTGATCTGATGATATTCATTCCATTATCAAGTGTTTAAATTATAAAGAGTGATGAAACAAGATAAAACACAAGAAAAGCTATGAAAAGAAATTCTGAATCTTAATTTTTCACAAAATAAGGATAAGATGAAGGAGTCGGACACATAATATATCATGAAACTTCGTTGAAAAACATCAATATCTGAAACTAGAGTTATCAAATTGTGTTACCTCTGACTCTTGTGGAGAAGGCACACTTCAAATTAATATAATAAATTATGTGAGCAAACAACGAAATCCTGATTTTTATCATGAGCATGGTTAAATCAAGAAAATTGTAATATTTTTTTAAACTATTGAAAAGTGAAAATCTATATACAGCGCATGTCAAAACAATAGACAAAATTGATTGTTTCGAGCGCCATAGTGTAAATGAGATGCAATGTAGACAGCAGTATTATTCTGTTTACTATGGTGAAGGGAGTCAGCCGCGTCGGCTGTTTCCCCGTCCACAGCGTCAACTTGAATCGCAAATACATAACAATATACATCAATGGATTTGCAATGAATATGGCTACAATAATTATTCGTCACATTGTTCTTTAAATTTACTTGCTTCGAAGTTAATCGGAGAAAACAAAAAAATCAAATCGAAAAACCCCTAAATTTTTACATTATATTATTTTATCAACGAAACTGTTCGATTTATTGAGGAAATGAATCAGACTAATATTGTAGTCCTCAATTTAACGAATCGAATGACATATGAAAGATTTTTTTTACGATTAATGGTTACAGAGATAATTGATTTCCAGTTTGCTGTTTACTATGGCTAAGAGAGTCAGCCACGCCGTTCCGCGTCGACTGTTTCCCCTTCCACGGCGTCAAATCGAATCGGAAATACATGACAATATACATCAATGGATTTGCAATGAGAGTGGCTACATTAATTATTCGACTCATTTTTATTTAAAACTACTTGCTTTGAAGTTAATCGAAGAAAACAAAAAAATCAAATCGCAAACCCCCTAAATTTTCACAAATATATTATTTAGAAAACTGTAAGAAAACTGTTAATTTTATTTGAAGAATGAATATAACTAATATTGTAGTCCATAATGTAAGGAATCGAATGGCATTTAATAGAACTGTTTCCGATCAATGGGTACAGAGATAATTGATTCTCCGTGATTACTTGCATTTTTGAACTTTGAGGGCGGCTAGGGGGGAAAGCTCCAAGGGGATTTCTTGGGACTTTTGGGAGAATGACCCTCTGGGAGGGTTCTATCGATGGTAAAAGATTCAGCTTTTATTTAATTTTCGTATCGAAAAAACCTTTATTAACTGGGCTATAACTTAATCCTTATAGATTCTATTGGATTGAATATAACTTATCATACACATGATGAACATATGTGTTTGTCAAGTTCCATTCAATCTATAGAATTTTCAAGGATTAAGTTATTAACATTTTGTTGATTAAGTTATTAACATTTTGTTAATAACTTTGGTGTAAGCCCTTTAGTCTCGTTTTGGATTGATATCCTATGTCACAATATTCGTCTATTACTGATGAAAATCAAATTTTAGTAAGCTACTAAACAATATTAATAGATAAAACAAGTCCTGCAAAAGAAGATAGAAATAGATAAACAGTCTTGCATAGTTAACAAACTACATGCAGCCGTGTAGTTTTATGTTTGTAGGATTCTTAAAAAACTGATTGCATTTCGCAATACAATGGAAATAATACAAGTAGGTACACTTTTAACCCTTAATAAGAAATTGAGCTATTAAAAGAAGATAATAAAAATTGTAGAAGAAATTTGAGTCTTCTTGATACGGTAGGAAAAAATACCGAATTATTTTGGAAACAAAAGGAATCACAGTAATCTATATAATTATCAATAGGTATTTATATGAGGAGGCATAATAAGGAAAAATATGGTCAAGATATTTTTTTTATTTCTACAGAGCTAACTTACTTGATAGCTTTTGTTGACAACTTTATTTCATGGACCAGCATAAAACTTACGCAGGTGCAACTGAAAAATAATCATTCTTTGATAGCTACACGATTCACGCGTATACACTTATGAATATTATAATGAAATAAAGATACTACTTATAACAATTATTATTGCCTCTGATATATTATTATGAATTGAAGCTTGAAGTGACTCGTTGACTAGCTATACAGCCTAGCTCAGGCACCGGCACGGATCTAATGAGGGAAGAGAATAGGTAACTACTGCTGTTGGGTACCTATACAGTTTCCAGGTAGGTACCAAGCTGAATATTTCACTGAAAGAGATAAACATCTATTTTAATTGTAAATTATTGAAACTTTTGTTTCTATTGGTCAAAATCTAGAGTGCTTGGCGAATCGCGACACAAATCCCAGTGAAGTTGTATTCTCTTTTTCAAAACAATAATTATGATATTATTACACAAAAGTCCAACTTCTTATCATTTTTAGTAACATATTATTTCTTAAATTCGAAAATGATCATGTATTTTAGATTGAGGATTAAGATTTAAAAGAAGCTGGCAAAGTTTTCTTGTTTTCAACTCAACTTTTGTGCTTGAGCAACATTTTTGAAACTCCCGCTTTTGAATCCAGTTGGAGCAATAAGCAACAATTTGTGTAAATAAGCACTGCAAATCTCAGTTCCGGTGGATTCGAAAATTTAATTCAGTTTAATACAGTTCAATAACATACAGTTTATAATTCATAAACAAAACTTTACGAACTTTCAAATTTAATTTCATGATCTTTTACTACAGCAACGCCTCTTTTGGCGGGATTGAGAACTTCTTGTACAGCTGTGAGTGTCTGAGTGAAACTGTTTGTTTTGTCTGTTCTGTTTTGACAAGTGAAGCTTCAGAGGTTAGAATGCTAGATTTGCTTTTACAATAGTTTTACAAAGTTTAATTAAATTTACGAAATAATATCACGCGTAAGAAATTATTTTAATCAGCCGAAATGGATCCAGCATTGTTGAGGGAGAGAGAGTTGTTCAAGAAAAGGGCGCTAGCTACACCAACGTAAGTTTGCTATTTTCAAACATTAATGGGTATAGTAACTTAGATTTTTCATAATACAGGCTATACTATTGTTTGATATCCAATTTACACAATTCAGGTTCAAATTGAGTTTTGTTTTAAGCTGCATTTAGATTTTTAAAGTCTTATTTCAGAGTTTAGGATCGAGCAATGTGGCTTGTTGTTCTGTGCAAAACAATGAAATAATACAAACACTATACAAGAGTTGCCATCAACTCACTGTAAATGCTTTGTTCTTAGACGGTGTCATTTCCTAAAACAGGGTTAAATTCGTCTTGCCCCTGCACCAGAGGTTTGAAAACCTGAAACTTTATTCTATGAGTTTACTTAAAAACAACAGTTTTCCTGAACACTCCACCAAGAAATATCCCATGCCCAAAATCAACGAGTTCAGTATGAATTTGATTGAATATGCTGCAAAATGTCATGGCAAATTTGGAAATTGCATAGATTACAGTAGAGAACATTTGGCAGATGCTTCATTGAAAAAAATTATCCCAATGTATAGTAAATGGCAACCTTTTTACTTTATATTCTTGACCATTAAAAGTATACCTAGGTCTAGCAAGTGACTGTCTCAAATCTGAGGAGACATCTGGTCATGGATTATCATGCACTTTTCCAAGTGCGACCAGGATCAATATTGCAAGCAAACATCTTGCTCATTGCAAGCTAATTTTTGCTAGGCTGGGTATTCTAACTATAATCAGCCACCTCCTCTTTCTGACTAATGTACGTCAAGGAAAATCAACAAGATTTTTCTACTTGGACTGATGTGCATTACCTCAACACTAGGCATTGAGAGCTGTTTGACTGACGTTTACGGTTATGCTATAGGAGTGCAGCACTACACTAAGCTACTTCAACAGTCTGCCTGCAGGGGTGAAGTAGTTGGACCTCAGCTCGAGAGAGTTGTGAGGTGACCAGTTTCCTAAGAACCAGGGATTATTACGATTTCCAGGAATTTCTGAATGTTGGCCTGTCCCAAATGCTATTAGGCTAAAGTACCATCCAATATATATATATCCAATGTCTTGATCGTTAGCCAGGTGTTCCCGGATAGATCGCGTCAATAAAAAAACTTTTAACTTGATAATCAAGATGGCATGGCATGACAGTCCCTCAAAGCTATCCCCAAGGAAATCATTGACACTGTAATAGCTTCTTTCAATCAGCCACCTTGACAGCCTCTTCTTGAAAACACCTATAGGAAGATCCCTCACCGAGCCCGGCAGCAGGTTGAACATTTTGAGTGCCAACACTGGGAAAGAGTCCTTCACTCTTGACAACCTACAGCGTGGAATCTCCAACTGTAGCCTTCCGCAGGTACCGTATGAATACACCTGACACCTACTCATCATGTTAGCCCTGTTTATCTTCACTGCAGTAAGAGAGGCCAGTATAATTATACAGCCCGAAGACGGTGTGCACTTTCAGGCGTCTGAAGAAGGGTTGACAATGGGCAATGAAGTCACTGTAGGTAAGGATCCGCAGTGCCTTCTTTTGAAGAAGCAGGATGTCATTGGCATGTGGAGAATGGCCCCAGAGAAGAATTCAATACTGCACATGAATGCCAAACACCGCATGATACATCATTAGAAGTCTCTTGAGACTCAGGAGGCTTTCAGTTTTCTGAACAGGAAGATTACTCTAAACAGTCTCCTGCATAACTGGTCGATATGCGGCTCCCAATTTAATTTGGCATCAATTCCAAAGCCAAGCAAAGTGACTGCAAAGTCCCCTGGAGTGTGGGTGCTAAGAGTACAAAGCATCTCATGTGTCTTGGCCTCGTTCAACTTGAGTTTGTTTGCAGCAAACCACTCTTTAGCCTCAGAAAACAGCTCCTGTGTACAGCGTCTAGCTTCCAGGGATCCACTGCCCTTACCAACTACGGTAGTATCATCAGCAAACAGCAGACTGGAATTCTGTAGGTGGAGATCGTTGATGAGTTTGAGAAATAACAGCGGCCCAAGCACAGATCCATGTGTTACTCTCCTTTCCTCTGAAGTGGTACCCATCACCGACACAACCTCCCTCCTGTCCTTAGATAGTCTGCCACCATGCTCCATGCACTGTCCCTGATGCCATATCTATGTAGCTTGTCCAGCAGGATGTTGTGCGACACGCAGTTGAAGGCTTTGGTCAGGTCACACAACACAAGGTCAACCGATTTGCGCTCCTCGAAAGCCACATGTATTCTTTCGACCAATGAAAGCACTGCAGAGGTGGTAGATCTGCCTTTCCTGAAACCATGCTGCATATCGCCCATCAGGTTGCTCCTTTCCAGATATACCTACAGTCAGCTGCCTCAACATGGACGTTTCAATGATCTTACCCAACACCGGTACAATTGATATTGGTCTGAAGCTGCCTACATCAGTAGGATCACCCTTCTTAAAAATCGGGACTGTCTTAAGTCCATTAAGTTTAAGAGCAAGGCATTGGCCCGGTAGCACAAAAGCCGGTTGAATTTTAATCGTGATTAATCACGGTTAAAATTTAACCGGCTTTTGTGCAACAGGCACCTTGTACGATAAATAATTTTTTATATGAATTTGATTACTGCCATCTTGATCTATTAGTGTTTTCAGTTTCCGTTATTTTACTTATAACATGACGCCATCGATCCTATAAATGTGGGGAATGGATGAGGTATAATGTAGCCCTATGATTAGTATAGCCTATAGCATAATAAAATCAGTCTTCTCTCGAGTAGAAATGGCTATATTAAAAGTTGATATCTAAGCAAAAATTGCAATTTATTAAATTCTTCACAATGCCTACTTTTCAGTTTATGTAAAGGTTTAGCCCATTAGCGTGAAAATTTTCCCTTTGGTAAATTGTTTTTTATTAGCCTATTCAATTTGTAATCCTTCTAATACTATCCATACTAACAGGGTAGAATGTCTAATGCATAACAGTTGAAATATGTTGATTATGTTAGCTGGCTTAAAGCAATAACTTTCCAAAATTAGCAATAATGCTGTTATTCCAACCATTTTTTATTATTTAAAAATCTCTCATTTTAATTTAAAAATTTTCTATTGATTCAACTCATGTGGCTGCTTGTTGACTAAGTAGGCCTACCTTAAGATTGACTGAGTAATTTTAACTTATGTGTTTATTACTTCAAGAGATTAGCCAACTACTAATCTATGAAAATGTTATTCTAGTGTCGAAAAGAAAAGAAAAGATCCGGAAAAAGAAACTGCAAAAGATGAAGCAAAAAAGAAATCGAAGCCACCCCCCACTCCGTCATCCGCTCCTTCTATCAAGTAAGTTCAACAAGATTCAAGAAATAGATTTTGAATATTTTTAGTTTTTTACGTATACCAAAAATTGTTAATAGAACTATAGAAATAGAGTAGAAAATGAAGTGATTATATTACTTTCTATAATATTATCTATTACCGTACTGTAGTTGTTAATCTATAAATGATTACTCTATTAATTATACATTTTGTTTGAAACTCCTTGTGGGTGTTCATACCGTATGTCAAAAAATGTGCTTTCAATTATTCCAAAGAACCTTTCTTGTTTAGGAAGTGAACAATTTTAACTTGGTAAATTTAATAAATATAGATTGTGCACTATCACAACCAAGCTCTAAATGTTATTCTGTGATGAACTATGATAGGCTACACGTGTGTGTTAATTTATGTAGGCTAACTGACAAATGTACCATTAATTCTTAAAAAGTTGAATATTTTCGGCAATACAATTTCTTTTTTACAGCTACAAAACAATGTCTGGAAGTTCGCAATACAAATTTGGTATCCTTGCCAAGATTGTTAAGCATATGAAAACACGACATCAGGACGGAGATGATCATCCTCTAACACTTGATGAAATATTAGACGAAACTAATCAGTTGGATATTGGTACTAAAGTTAAACAGGTAATATTGCTTGAATTTCAGAATTTGGAATTTAATTATTTTAGGAAAAATTGATATTTTAATTATAATTGATATTTTTATTTTTTTCTGAGCATTGGTATTGGAATGGAAATTTATCCGGTGGCTTGTATTTACAAAGTCATCAATTAAAATACCAACTCAAGAATGAAATCTGGATAATTTGGAAATATCTCAAATTGAATTTACTAACATCCTACTCGGCCAATTGGATTTCTTGGCAAATTTTACATAATTAGGAATTAATTCAATCATTATCGACCAAATCAAAAGTGTCAAATTGAAGACAAAACTGCCAGCTCTTCCATATTTTCATTATTCAAATATGTGATGTCTCATATTTTAAAAACTTATTATTATTTTGTTTGTGGTTTGTTGAATGATTATACTGTCTCCTATAAAATATTCACTATTCTATTACGACATAAAATAACACATATTTTATTTCAGTTTCAAAAACCAAAAACTAACTAGTTTCAAAAAAACCAAATCTATTTTCATCTCAGTAGTCTGGGCGCAAATGTCATGAAAAAGGCACTCCGTGGTCATTTTTGGGTAACAGCCGTTGAAGATATCTCAATTTATTCGTTAGGTCTTGCATAATAAGGATCGTGATGATGATAAGTCAAAATCACCTCGAAAACAAGGTGGCCATATACAGGGTGGAGGTGCCATTTTGCCTGTGATTTCGACTTATCATCATCACGTTCCTTATTATGCTACACCTAACGAAGAAATTGAGACGTCCACGGCTGTTACCCAAAAATGACCATGGAATGACATTTGCGCACGGACTACAGGTAGCGTATACTACTTTTAAGATAGCCTACTCTCAAAGGCTTGAATGGATTTGATTCATGCTTTTCAACCCAAAGTCAACAAAGCATTTTAATATCCCACCTGTAGGTTCTCACAAGTTTTTGAAGGTCACTACAATTTTGAGTTCAGTCCACAAAATTATCACTTGTGGTGGGGGTTAAAATGGTCTGATTATTTTTTATTTTTCATTTGTTAGCTGCTAGATTAAATTTCATACTGTAACTTGATTGTTTTGTGAAATATTGAGGCGTTCCAGGATTTTTTGGATACCCGGTATGAGGTAGATGTCAGATGAAAGCCTCTTCGTTTTACCCTGTTTTTGATTGTTTTGATTGTTGTCATTGTTTGAGATGTTTTTGATTGTCAATTTCTGTGGACTAGTGGCTGTTAACAGAAGCTCTTGTGGGAAATCCCAAAATAGAAGTTAACATCGAAGGAAAGTTCCTATTCAAAGCAGCTTACAAGATAAGAGACAAGAAGCAGCTTCTCAAGTTGCTCAAGCAGCAGGACTTGAAAGGATTGGGAGGAATACTCCTAGAAGATGTGCAGGAGTCTCTACCTCACTGCGAAAAAGCTTTAAAGGTAAATCATTCCGTGAGATTCCAATACTCAAGTTAAATTCCAATTATTACTTGATGCTTGATAGACTATCGGGATCCTTTTTCAAATGAATGTAACTTCAGGTTTTGTCTTTGACACACCTCAAAGACTCTATCTATGACGTTTAAGCCAATCGAGCTTAGTGAAAATTAGTTTCATGACTTGTTACAATAATCTGTACAACAATACAATCAAGTGGATCATTGATATATTTTCTCTTTCTGCGATTTTTTACCTGTAATTTTTCATTATTGTGGTAAAGTTCAATGATTAAAGTACGAATGGGCTCTTATTAAATCTCTCGTTGCTCTGCTTCTATAATTGATTTTGAGTTCCAAGGTAGGCCTACATCTACAAATACCAAACACCAAGTGCTTCAAAATAATATTTTAATGTCTGACGAAATAATGAGATGGAACAGATAAATAGATAGTTTACAGATGAGAGATTGCACTCATTCAAATGCTAATGTAGGCCTGTATATAGTTTTTGAAGATTCAAATAATTCTGCAAATAAGCCCAAATCAAAATATCTTGTTTGCATATAGGAGAATCAACAGTTTGAACAGTTTTTTAATGCTTGTCCAAAGTGTTCAATCATGAACCCCTTTTAACACATTAATTTGTAGCCCTTTAATTCAGTTTTGAGGTTCTCAAAAATTTGAAATGGATGTTTTAAAAACATAATTTCAACTGCTGATTATAACTTCCAGATAAATAATACATTAATATGTTTTTCCAGGCATTAGCTAATGAGATAGTTTACATTGTACGACCAATCGATAAGAAAAAGATAATGTTCTATAATTTCAACACCAAATCTTCAATCTGAAACTATGAATCAGAATAAAACAAAGAATTTCAAATTTAGATAAATTGATAATGAAACTTCCGTTAAAACAAAAACCAAACTTCAAATATTCACAAAATATAGAATTCATAGTCTATTCCAGTTTATTTCAAGTTCAAGTTTGTAGCGTGAATATTGATGTTGTGGAACTTTTCCATAATTGAAGAGACTCGAGATATTGCCAAAAAAATCCACTTTTTTGAATAAAATTTGTATTTCAAGTTCTTATCAAAATTTGTTTTTTGTTATAATTTTTCTTGTTGAGACAAGTCAGCCAATGAGCCAAGTAACTATAATTAGAAACGGACTTTCATGAATGGCAAATGACAATTTATCAACTCAACTTGTACTACAAGACATCTGTATTTTTGTTCTCCAGGTGCTCTATTTTCTTTTCTTGTTGAAAAAATCAATAAACAATATTGTTGGAAGTTTCAGCATTCTTATTATAGTATGTCTATTATAGAAATACAGATTATCTAGTTCTATTATAAGTCAAGTCGTTATTTTTCCATCTCCAGATGTAATTTATTGGAACGGATTGGTATAATGATTATAAGACAGTGCATGTTCAAATTGGAATATATTCTGAAATTGCGTAATGTGATGTGCGTTGTTGAAGTGTAATAATTGTAGCAACCACAGATTCAGTTACAATAGTATTCACATTCATTTCTTTATTCCCATGCAATACAATACCTAACTCATAATAACTTGTCCATGTTTTGTATCGTTCTACTCTTTTTATCTACTGTTCTGTCTTTGTCAGCTTTGTTTATTCTTTTAATGAATATTTTTTTGAAATGGACGTGAATACACAGCAAGGATTACCTCACAGTGTGAAAAGATTGAAGACTAGAGTGCTTGACTGGGATCTTTGCAGTGTGTGTCAAGCAAAAATTAAGAGAACATCTTATCTAGAAATCTGAATCAAGTTTTGGTGAACTGAATTTTCTATCAAGCACCATGGAAGGATGAGAACGTTTTGAGGGTGATCCATTTTTTAGATGATTCGAGTTTAGAAGATGTAAACTCAATGATTGAAAAATGCTCAATGCTATGCCATGTTATATCAGCACAACACACATGCGGCATGTGGGATTATCTAATCAGAGTTCTTACACGGATGAAACAAGACGAGAAGGAAGAAAAATTGTAGAATAAAACATTTTTAGTTATTCCTATCGTGAGAGGTCAATGTGCAATAAGACGCTATCCCCTTCACGTTGTAGCAACAGATAGTTGGAGAACAACTGCTCAAAGCTGTACAATCATTATCGAACAATAAAAAATTCCAGGTGATTATGAAAAACTCCAGGTTATTATGAAAAACTCCAACTGTTATGCATGATAAAAATCAAAAAAGAAAACCCCGTGGAACCTAGTTTTCATCGTTAACTCACGCATCAATATTTCGAATCCCCATTTTCGATTGACATTCTTGTATGAACCTTTTTTTTCACTGCACTGCACTTAGTTGATCTCTACGTCGTTTTATCGTCGAGGTTACGGTACCTTGTTGTCCGCGGTGATCTTCTACCTGTTGAATTTTGTCGTAACTAACGTCATCTTACGTCCCTGGACCTGTGATCTGAAGGGGGTGATTCTTGAAGAGGTTGAAGTGGTGGTCTTGAAGCGGTGGTACATAAAGTTGCGGTGTCAAAGGGGTGGCACATGAACCGCTTAGCGGTTATTTGAAGATACAATTATCCTTACATGATGAAACACAATTAAACTTTTCAGGACATGGCACAACTTAATAATTTATACATGAATAAAAGCAAACTAACTATGTACCAAATTTATTAATAATTTGACTTGCCCAAAAAGGGAAATTGAGAAATTTAATCTACAATTTTACTCTCAGACTGCTCCTAGCAAAGTGTGCTCCGAACGTAATCTGGTCTGTCGGTTGGAGGAATCGGTCCACTACTATCTTTATAAACTGGTCTCCTATTTGTCTTTAAAAGGTGGGGATGATATTTGGCCAATAATTATGTCGCTTCTAGAGCCTTAGGACTGGCGTGAGAACTGTTCTATCATCTTTTCTTTATAATGTAAAATCTTGCAATTTTCCTCCTTATCACACTCTGTGTCGCGTCAGGAAGGCTACGTAGGTGTGATAATTCTATTATCTACATTCCCCGACGACTCGGAGACACAATTTTCAAATATCTAGCTTGGAAAACTACAGCTCGGGTCTAGATGTCACGTTCGTTTAACTAGAAAAGGAGAGAAAACGGTTTCGCTAACTCGCTTATAATACTAACCACCTATTACATACTAAATCTTCTATTATAACTTGGAAAAGGTCTGAATTTAAAACTGTGCTCAGCACAATTGATTGGCCCATACAACAGTGAGTTGATTTAATTTTTCGTTTGCCGCCAATGGAATTCTGTTTTAATGATTGAATCTGGCTCAGTGACTAAAATGACTTAAAAATAGTGAGTAAAAAATACCAACTTTAAATGAAAGGGAAATTTCCAAGAAATTTCGTTCAGTGATTTATATCCAAAAAACCTAATTGAAAATAGTTGTGTGGCGTGGCATAATTTCTCACCTGGCTTAGTGTGAACACTAAAGCCATGCTTTTCAATTTATTTTTATGGGAGTTTCCACACATATTCATGCTGTCAATATGATCACTTCCATGAGCACCAAAGCCTTTTCAAAAATTCTGTCTATTCCGTGCTTCGTGTCAATAAAGCAATAAAGTGTATGAAATATATTGAAAGTTGAGCCATCTATAGTTTTTTTGCCAAAGTTACATAATGAGTAGGCCTTATTGAGCAAGAGTTATCAATGCTGCCGTTTATTCTATTTGAGCACTATAAATATAATATAATAAAAATATCTCTGACTTCAATTTTTGTTCATTATACTGAGATCCTATTTTCATTTGCTATAATTTGATTACATTTTGGTTACTTTCAATATTGTAAATATGGTATCAATAATCACTACTTTAGTCAGCGTTGATCGTAACTTATGTTTCTTGTTTATATAATGTTACTAAAATTGATATTGTGATCGAAAAATATCTATGATCAAATGAATATTTCTAAAAAATATAATATTAATGGCTGCTTTGGTTTTTTTAACAGGGTATCAGATCGATGCAGGACCACGGACTGAAAAAATCCCTTCCACCACACAAAAGGAAAAAGCCCGTTAATAGAAAAAGACAGTACAAGAAACCCAGAGAAAATGAGCACTTGGCAGATGTTCTAGAGACTTATGACGATAAATGATTTCTTTATTTATAATCCTTGTTCTATTCATTGTGAATCACGATTGATAATATTCCACACAAGTTTCCAGGTATTTAGCGCTTTTAATGTATTCTATTAGTAGGATATCTCATTAATATAACAGTTTAAAGATTTTTCAACATTTGCCTGTTTATTGGTAGTATTAAATTATGGTGTGTAATGCGCATTGGGGAAAACGAATCTAAAATAAATTTTCTCCTAATACAGTTTATATTATTGCTTGTATGCGCAATATACAAGAAAAAATCTAGGATAGATGAATAAATGTCGAGTGACCTGGTTGGCTCAGGTAGTGTCAAAGTTTTCGGAACGCACATGAACAATTTCAGAGCCTCTGGCATGACAACAACTGCTCTTGAACAGTCGAGTTGAGTGATTCGAAACACGGAAGTGGCCCGAGAAAAATATCTTATCTGACCGAGATTCGAATCGGGGATCTCTGGTTTACAAAGGCTAACCACTCGACTTCGGCCACTAGGTTATTGTCACGTACTCACATTAGTATAAATATTGGACCTGCTGCTTCGGCCACTCTATAGGTTCGTACAGACTTTCGCTCTGCTTCGCAATCGAACGTTACTCGAGCATATCGATTCATGATCACAGGTGGAGCAAGAGTGGAACGTGAGAAGAGCGTGTAACAGAGTTCGTGGTTGGCAAGTTCCTAGGTCGAACTAACCAATGGGCCCGTTCTGTGTACATGGAATGTGGTAAATTGTCCGATTCACAATTTACCAAGTAAAAAGTTCCACGTTCCATGGGAGGAATTTTTACAGATACTGTTCCAGCGCCAACTTTCTGCCCCACAGTCAAAGTGTGGTAAATTGTCCGACCTGGTACAGTTCCAACAGGTTCCAACTATCTGAGCTCTCATTGGTCGATCATTGTAGTCTGCTTGCTTCTCTGCGCATGCGCAGTTAGTAAACGACACATTTTAGTGTAAATCAACTTTATATGTGCGCGCCAAAAGCTTGAACCAACGATTTTGAAATGGCGTTCCATGGGAACATTTTGCACTAGTCACGTGATGGAACAATTTACGATTGGAACTGGAACAATTTACTGTACACAGAACGTACACATTAGTTGCGCATGCGCGGTCAACGTTTTTGTTTGTTAATAGACACGATCTTTGTGTTAGCAAAAAAATTATCAAAATTAATAATTAATTAATAAATTAAATAATATAAAGTTATAAAAGCATTTATAATAATAGGTACCGGCATATTAGCATTTAGAAGAAAGAAGCCGAACTCCAAATCAAGCCTTTCACCTTCTGAAACTTTGACAGACATTGCCGTACCTTTTATAATAAAACATTAGAATAAATGCAATAATCATAATATTTATTATATAAACATCATGTATTATTAGGCTACCCAACAATCACCTGGTAAGAATATACTACCTGACCTGAAGCTCCTGTGATTTGGCACCGTTTACTGTTACAACCTGCCTACGCCGTAGAAGGTACTGCTCCATTGTTTTCATGACCACTCCTCCAATCCCATATCTCACGAGCTTCCCCAGCAAAATCTCATGAGATACGCAATCGAATGCTTTGGTGAGGTTACAGAGAGTCATGACAGTTGAGTACTTCTCCATCGCATCAAGAATTGATTCCACCAGGCATAGACTGGCGAAACCCAAACTGATCCTCCGTGAAGAGTGAATTCTCCTCAAAATAAGCCGAAAGCTGAAAGAGCATCACAGACTCCATAATCTTTGCAAAAACCGGGATAAGAGATATAGGTCGGTAGTTTGACAACTCTTCAGTATCACCCTTTTTGAAGATTGGCACTGTTCTTGAAATCTTCTGTAGATCAGGAAAGACACCTTGTTCCAGACAGCTGTTGATTAGTCTGCTAAGTGGTGAGGCTATTGAAGAAATGACTGCCTTCATAAGAAGGTAAACATTATAAGCCATGTCAGGGCTTCTCGAGCACTTGTAGCCATTTACAATTCTTATCAAGTCCATAGGTGACACTCTTTTCCATTTTTCAAATACACAGTTTTGTAATGGTACTCTGTGCACCGCACATGAAGTAGTTCCTGTAAAAGCACCAACAATTTGTGTAACAGAGTGAACAAAAAATTGTTGAAATAATTTGGACTTGCATTTTTTGGCAGAGCAGACTGTTTCTTTTTAGACTTATGTATTGATCGAGCGAAGTGAGTTCTAAGATTCAAGTCGACGGTTTTGCATTTCTCTTTATGTTCATATGTTTATATTTATGTTCCGCATTTACAGCGAAACGCAGCAATAGATTTTCATGAAATTTGACGAGTATGTTCCTTTTAGAATTTCGCGTCGACGTATACATACGGTTTTTTGAAATTTTGCATTTTAATAAGGATAATACAAAAGGAGAAGGAGTCTACTTTGAACACCAATATCACCGTAAAAATCAGACTTTATAATTATTAATCATAAATCAGCTGTCTAATGGACTATAATACTACCAATTGAAAAACATCAAACATCTTGAAAATATATCTTTCCATCAACGTAAGTAGACAGTTGTCTACTAATTGTCTACAGTTGTCTACTAATTGTCTTCTAGTTGTCTACATAACAGTTGTCATGCGGATAGGTATGCGCACTCCAATTGAAGACAATGCATCAAATCTAATCATCCGATCCGTCCGATTACGACCTGTGTGCGCCTACCTTAACTTTGTCTTTCCATAAGCTGAGGCCATGATTCTAGTTTGGAGTTATTGATAGAAAACATTTTTCTTTTTCAATCTGATGATTAAAATTGCAACAAATATTGAAAAGAAATTGATTTCTAAAATCATGAAAAGTGAGAAATTAAGTTTGTAGGAAATCAGCATTATGGTAGTTTATTTTGTTAATATCAACACACCAATTTTTTGCTAACACGACAACACAATGTTCACTGATAACAGCTAGACCTGATAACAGCGCTCACACTCACATTCCTGGACGACGTCACGGTACAATAGGACAGAAAGCTCTACTATGTTCATTTAGGATTTTTTCTAGACATTTTAAATTGATAAACTATTTATTGGTTTATGAGAAAACATAATATCAGGTCAATGTAACTTACTGAGCGCGAGGACTACTGTTTACAGAACTACTAGTAATATTCCAGGCTGCCTTACAGGGGTTTGTGACTTGACTGATGATTCTTTCGACGCTGGACTTTTTGGCATCAGCAATTTCCTGGTGATGGATTTTCTTAAGTCTTATAGGTATGCAGTGTAGTACCTATTCCTCAGTTCATCACTGGTGGCAGATTTACAAAGGCTACTTGCCAAATTACTGGCTTCAATATTGGCCAATTCAGCTGTGAACCGAGAGTTCTAAACTTTCTTTTCCAGTCTATGCTTCTTTTCTACATCCACAGTAGACCGTTTAGATCTCAGTGGGAAAAAAATGTCGAAAAGAGAAATAAATTTATCAAAAAACTGTACAAAAACTAATTGAGGCTCACTGTCAACGATAATTGTACTCCAATACACTCTTTCCAGTGCACCATTAAGTAATGGAATGTTGCATTCATCAATTCTTCTGTAAGTAAAGGCATACTTGGTACACCAATCAGTGACCTCCTTATTTTACCCCCTCACACAAACCGGAAATGTTTTTTACAAGGGCTTGATGATCGGCCACAACAGGATCCACTACTTCCACACTATAGTCCCAGGAGTTCAAATTGGTAACAACTGTGTCAAGACATGCATCACCTCTTGTTGGTGCTCTATTGCCAATAAACAAGCCAAAAGTTTCTAATAAAATAGTAAAGTGCTTTTCACTTACACTGTTTTTTTCTAAATGAATGTTGTAGTCACCACACATGATAATATAATGTCCAAAATTGTTGAGAAAATTGAGACACTCCTCCTACATATAAAAATAGCTATTGTGAGGTCCACGTTATAATGGCAGTGTTTGATTAGCAATGGTATTGCTATCCTTGCCTTTTATTCAACAAAGCGGATAGCGCTATCTCTTTCTCGCTTTGCTCTGTTGCCAGATTGTCTTTCAACAATGTAGAATTTATAATTATTTAACAAAATATTTCATATTATGTGAATTCATAATGAAATATAATTCATATAAAAATAACGAAAATGAACAGTTAATATTACATCAATAAACCCGTATAAGCTACCATATATAGAAGGCATTGACAAGACAGAGGTTCGGCAACGTTGCTCTCCTATCTTCCTGTACTGCCATTATAACGTGGACCTCACTATATTTATGTATTAAGAGCATAATGCGCGACTTTATCGCTCGCACAAAACAGTTATCACGCGACGCGAAGCAGAGCGTGATAATTTTGCAAGAGCGATAAAGAAGCATTACGCGCGAATTACATACACCATTTTTTCTACAACGGGACAAACCTGTTAAATTACTTATATCTGGCAGAGTTAATAATAATTTGTCTTCACTGATATCCATCATGGCTGCTTAAGCAGAACCGGTACAATTACCGACTTTTTAGGTTAAGATTCGACCTACTTTTGGCAAGCTGCTTATCATCAGCTGATTAGCAAGAATAAAGAAACTCTTCTGGGCATGCACAAATGATTAGTGAGCATAAAGAAAATCTATTGCACTTGCGCAGATGGTTAGTGAGCCAAAAAGGAGATTCTCCTCAGAAATAAGCTGTTTTACAAGGAGAATTGTGTATGTAAATTCTTTTTTCTACAACTGCGCATAAAAAAAGAATTTACATACTCAATTCTCCTCGTAAAACAGCTTATTTCTGAGGAGAATCTACTTTTTCGCTCGCTAACCATCTGCGAATGCGCAGTAAATTTTCTTTATGCTCACAAATTATTCACACATGCGCAGAAGAGTTTCTTTACGCTCGCCAATCATCTGATGGTAAGCAGCTCGCCAAAAGGTCAGATTTTAACCTAAAAAGTCAGTAATTGTAACTCCACCGATATAAGTAATTTACCAGGTTTGGGCAGTTGTAGAAAAAATTTTTGTATGTAATTCATGCATAATGCTTCTTTATCACTCTTGCAAAATTATCACGCTCCGCCTGGCGTCGCGTGATAACTGTTTTGCGCGAGCGATAGAGTCGCGCATTATGCTCTTAAAACATAAATAGCTATTTTTACGCGCAGTTGTATAGTGAGGTCCATGTTATAACGGCAGTGTGCGATTGACAATACTGTTTCTGTCCCTTTCTATCATACAACAAAACAGATAGCGCTATCTCTCTCTAGCTTTGCAATGTTGTCAGTTTGCCAGGATATTTTATTTTTACTTTTGACAGTGACTGTACAAAAGTAAACAATTCATTATCAGTCTCCACTTTTTTCTTCATTCTATCGAAATACTTGAGTACACAAGTCGTATAATTGATTTAAAATGTATTTTTGAAACAATTAAATAATTTTTAGACATTACCGTATGAGAAACACAAATTAATATACCTGAAATGGCATTTTAAAAGTTGATAATTAATCATCCTAGACTTCATATATTCTTCAGTTAGCCTACACTTAACTTATAGGTTAGACCTACTCGTACCAGTAGGCCTATAAATAATATTAAAAGGTTATTTCAGAATTATTTCTATTTAAATTACTTATTTTGAATAGGATTTCTATTTTTCTATTATTTTTAAAAGAAATTGGAATAGAATATCTACCAAATAACTTAAATTCTGTTGTTTTGAAATTCAGATTTTTGTATCACAGCTTTTTTAATTAGCCACCATTTCAGGTTTGTATAAAAAAATCTGATCTTAGTTATAAAAGCAAATTTTCAAATCAAATTATGAAAAAAAAATTCCTTGAATAATTTGACATTTAATTGATTATGTAATCAAGGAAATGATAATTATTATTAGATCAAATTTAATGGGATGAATTGAGTAACAGCTGTGTACACTCAGTGGCAAAATGGAGAGACTTGGCAACGTTTTTCTTCTATCTTTCTTTACTGCCATTATAACGTGGACCCCACTATAGAAAAAAACAATTGATGTCACTACTTGGGGGTAGTTACATTGGGGTGGGGTGCATGTAACATGGTGTTACATGGCATGCCTCCACTAAAGAAACTTTTTCCACATGAGGTCCACAATATTGTCCATTGACAATACTGTTGCTGTCATTTTCTATCATACAACAAAACAGATAGCGCTATCTCTCTCTAGCTTTGCAATGTTGTCTGTATGCCAGAATATTTCATTGTTACTTTTGACAGTGACTGTACAAAAGTAAACAATTCATTATCAGTCTCCACTTTTTTCTTCATTCTATCGAAATACTTGAGTACACAAGTCGTATAATTGATTTAAAATGTATTTTTGAAACAATTAAATAATTTTTAGACATTACCGTATGAGAAACACAAATTAATATACCTGAAATGGCATTTTAAAAGTTGATAATTAATCATCCTAGACTTCATATATTCTTCAGTTAGCCTACACTTAACTTATAGGTTAGACCTACTCGTACCAGTAGGCCTATAAATAATATTAAAAGGTTATTTCAGAATTATTTCTATTTAAATTACTTATTTTGAATAGGATTTCTATTTTTCTATTATTTTTAAAAGAAATTGGAATAGAATATCTACCAAATAACTTAAATTCTGTTGTTTTGAAATTCAGATTTTTGTATTAAACCTTCCCAAAGAATATGTTTAATCCAATGTGGCGGAACGAAGATGGCAGACCTAAATTATGAAGCTAACTACAGAATTTTTTTTAATTTGAATAGGAATCCCAGTGGAGCCCACTGTCAAATTATCTTGGGAAAAGGAACATCAAACTGTTTTCCTATTAATATTACGCTGTAGGCCTACGTGAATCCATAGAACTTCATAGGTTTCTCCGTATGGGTAGATGATTCAGAATCAAAATTCAAAGTTTGTCAAATTAATAATACCAACGACATAGCAACTGCCATCACAATTTATATCATTAATATTACGCGTATGCTACTGAAAGATAATAGTCAGGCAGACACCCATGTAGTACTTTCAATGTTACTTTTATATCCTGAAAAAGGACAAAGAAGTGAGTAAAATATTTTGATGTTCAACGAACTTGATCTGTAAAAAGGTTCGAAGAGTGCGTGTTCAAAATTTGAAGCTGATCGATCAACTCTTTCTGAAGTTATTGTAGTGCATTCAAACAAACAAGCAAACCCACAGACTGGCAACAACTTTGAACTTGAGTAAAAAGTAAGAACTTGCTAGCTCTCGTTCAACAAATATTATTGAGAGAACAACGGGCGGTATTAAGTTGGGAGCACATAACTTGAAGGAGTCAAATTATTTCAGTGTAGGGGATTGAGTATTTTACAAGAGAGTGTGTTTCTGAGGGATATAAACCTATAGTGAGAAAGTGAAGAAGTGAGGATTCAATTGAATTGCAGTTTTAGTTTTTTTGCACGGCCGGCCCTCTCTCACATTCAACCATCAAACTTCCAGTACGATGCTAGATTAACTATATTATACAATCCTACTCAGTGGAATGAGGGAATTCACAATATTACAAGCAAGAGTTAATAGTAATGAATATTATTGACACAAAAAAAATTACAAATCTGGGCATGGGAAAGTCAAATTCAAAATAGGTTGAAGATAATATGTCTGAAGCATTCTATGAAATAATAACAAAACCCTGAGGGGTTTTGAAGAAAGGAGAACATTAGCACACAACCGGGTAAGAGAGAGAGAGAGAGTGTGTGTGTGAGACAGAGTGAGAGCGAGAGCGAAAGGCGCAGGAGTGATAGAGAGAGGGTAAGGGAGGGGGTGAGAGAGAAGTGAGGGGGTGAGCGAGAGGGAGAATGAGAGAGTAAGCAATAGAACTAAAATAATAAGGTTGAGATAAGAGACAATGTCACGCAGGAGTATTGTCTAACGGTGGTGACACACACACTTCTACAGTCACTCCAAGTTATAAACAGAATATTTCAAAGAAAGTACAGTCTGTGCCAAAATTGAAACCAGTTTACTTCCAAGCTATTCTGACATAGGCGTCAAAAGCAGATAGCGACAACCAGAGACTGTTTTCCAGGTAGAGAAATTAGTCACGGACTCGCCCCGCCAAAACAAGACACTTCTTTTTCAGCACAAGAACGACAAAACTAGCCACCGCCAAAACAAGACTGATTTTTAGTGCTAGGATGGATGTGTCTGACTTTGACGGTGGTGTAAAGCAGTCGTGCTTATGCCCTGCACAAGCTCCGATTTACAAAGCAATAATAATGGCTGCTTCCTGCTTGGGTGATTGGGTGCAGGTCCAAGCAAGTGTGAGCTGAACGCTCTGTAGAGCGCAGCAGCAGCACAATCTTATCTCCTATCCCACTCATCCTGACTGAAATTGATCGATAATGCGCTTGAAATAAACTTGCTGACGATAGGTGTCTGGTTGTAATAAAGAACACAATAGCCAGGGAAAACATGCAGTGGTAGAAAAATAATAAGTTAGAGGAGTTCAATAATTCTATTGACAAAGCATAAACCAAGAGCAGAGACATACTGTCAGCTATATTTATGATCATAAATCGCCAAACAGTGAGGATAGAATGTAATTCTATACTCTCTGACGCCAAACCGACAAAGAAATTTTCCTCATACTGTACTCTCTGAAATAGCCTATATTAGTCCAGGCAACGAATGCTTAAAAGAAGGTATATAGGAAAAAGTTTGAAACACAATTTTTGACCCCGCAGCTCTCGTAAGGATAGTTATAGTAAGGTCCACGTTATAATGGCAGTGGATAAAGATAGAAGAACAGCATTGCCGATTCTCTGCCTTAATTAATTATATTTCTACACTGTCAAAAACAGATTTGGCATCGTTGCGGAGCTAGAAAAGGATAGTACTACCTGCTTTGTCGAATGATAGAGAAGGATAGCAACATCAAAGTTTATCAAATACTGTCATTATATAACGTGGACCTCAATATAGGGGGTAAACATATCTAAGTCCTCACCTCTTCTCACTGCGGTAAGGGAGTGGGGTTTGGTTTGAAAGTAGCATTTTTCAGTTTTTCGCTATAATATATGCCTATGTGCGTCTCAAGCCTACGGACGTTTATATCAAATACAAAGTTATAGCTAACAGTTTTTCCTACAAGTTTCATCTGTAACATTCTCTCATAAATCTCGTTTTCCTAATATACTCCCTCGAAAGTGTGTCATTTTGAAGAAAACGCCTTTTTTGCCTTCTAATATTTTTAGCCTCATAACTTTTAGACGATTGATGATAAAAATCCGTGCTAATCATGAGCCTATATTTATATAGATTTTACAATATAGTAAGTAGGCTACCTAATTATAACATCGGTATCATTATTGTTGTCCTAAAACCTTCTTCTACAACTTTCGATATATCAAGTTTTCCTCTAAAACCCACAAAAAGTTTTTTCCCCATTTCTCAAATTTCTTTCCATTATAACTTTTTTGTGCAAGAGATACTAAATGTTGAATCTATAAATTCGAGATAGTTTCCTCATATTTTAAATGATAATAATTATGACCTTAGGCGCTGTACGTCAATAAATATGTTCTCCTCTAAAGAACACCTTGCATGATTTTTAGTGAGTTTTCCTTATGCATCAATGCATTAGGTAACGATCTAAAACTATACAATTGTTTAATGACTACTACATGATAGACTTGCAAATGGTCTCAATCTCTTTGTTACAAACCGAATAAGAATTTTCATGATGGAAACATTGGAAATATTTGTCATAATAAAAGAAAATCAAGATGGCGGCAATCATATTGGCAGATTTTTTTATATCAGTTGATATCCAGATAAAACAGTGGGAGATATCAGATTGATTCTACTACGAAAGTGTTTAGAATCACCTTAACTATAACATTCGAGAGAATCATCTCATTTATATAATTCTCTTTTATAATTTATACATTCTCTTTTTATAATTGATACATAAATTCAAACACGTGAAACATACACTTTTATGGGAAAAATTTCACTTTTCACCCTGTAAATATTGTATTTGCATTAGATATAGGGTACACTAATATTATTTGTAGTGCTGTAGAATATTCCTCATCAAGCTACAAAACGAATTATCTAATTGAAGGTTGTAAATCCATTATCCACGGCTTGAGCGTCATCAGCTGAAAAAGTACAGTTTGCAGCGAAAGAATATGCTTTTTTCACCATATGCCAAGACACGTAATGAATAACGTTTCTTTATTTTTTCTTTGGCCAAACCTAACAATTGGAAATATGTGTACGCTACCTCATGCCTCTTTGTAGATAATGGTTTGAGAATGATGTCAATCATGTTTCGAAAGCATGTGGAGAAAGAGAATATCTATGATGGAAATCTCTAGAAAAATTGTTATGAAAAAACTGTACGGTGTATTTTTTAGATTTTGAAAAATCGCCTATTAATTTCATGAATGTTGATGATATTATACTATTATTAGATGGACATTTGAAGTAAAATACAATATTTGAATTATTATATTTTATCGATAGACACATTAAAAAAGTAATTTACATGTTGACGGCTATACATCTCAGCCGGAACGCCACTGTACAAGTCTTTACTACATTAGGCTATAGTTAACAGCAAAAACAAAAAAAAAAACAGTTAAAAGAATTGAGTATCGTACTTAATTATGATAAAGATGAAGAATAAGAAGGTATTCCATGAACAATATCAATTTATTGATACATAAACGGATAATTTACATAAAATGTATGGCAACCATATGGAACAATATTTATGATGATCTTGATTTTATAACTTACAAAGCTAAATTTTCAACACTGACATTTTTTTCTACATTAAATGAGAACTTACAAAGTAAGGTAATGTTTTTTACAGTATAACTATCCATCTCCTACAAATGTCTATGTGTGAACATAATTTTAAGTAATACTCGGATTCGTTAAGTATTATAAGAATGATGTATACAGTCTTGCTAGTTAGTTTTTCTTATTGATCAAGTAATTGTTATGGATGTAAAATAGAAAAACAGCTTTCGGATTGAGAAGATGTAGCAGAGATACTATTTAGAAATATTGTTTTTATTGCACGTAATATTTATGTAAACCTGATTCATAACTTCTATCACTATACGATAATATAATAAAACTTCTATATACTAATAATACTTCTATAATAATACGATGAACTTATGATACATTTTTAACTTTAAGAGAAACTTAACAGAGAATATAATGATATGAAAAAAATCCATCACTTTTTTTAGAAACACGACAAGAATTAATTATGTCAAACTATACTATTTTCAGAATTAATTCTCCTTTAAATCCTCATTCTTAAAAGATAATCACAATAATTCAACAGTTTTCCTTCCTCGATATTGCAGATCTACTTCTGAAAAGGAAAATAAATATATCAAGATAATATTAGAACAAGGAAAATTTCATTTTTTTACCAAAATGTTGTTAAATTACTCCTTAAATGTTGTTAAATTACTTATTAATTAATATGTTGTTAAGAATTGAAATTACTGTAGTTCAAAATTATATCACAAAGGACCGGTTAAATTTTAATCCTGATTAATTTCACGTGAACCAATCAGAGACCATTTTAAAAAGACGGCTCCTCTGATTGATTCTTCTGGAATTGATCAGGATTAAAATGTAACCGGATTTTGTGCAACCGGCACTAAGCTATTTACTATGTGGGTCAAGAGTCGAGGGTGGCCGGGCGTCGGGCGCTCTAGAGGCAGTTTGGCGTCCCCCCTCTCAGCGGAAGGACCTAAAAAAAGACCAGTAGTGGAACTCACGTAGGTCACGAGTTTTGGGTGGAGAGACCAAGCCTCGCAACTGCTCAAAGAAGGGCGGCCATTTAGACAAAACTTCTTGGGAGAGGTGAGGCTTTTGACCCTGCGAAGTTTCGGAGGGGCAAAAAGAAAAAACTTAGAGACCAGATATGGGTGAAACTCCAGGCACAAATTTGGGTCAAGAGGCTGAGTCAAGGGTAGCCGGGCGCCCTAGAGGCAACTTGGCCGCCCCTTCCTCAGCGGAAGGACCTTCAAAGAAGGCCAGGAGTGGAACTCACATAGGTCACGAGGACTAATCAGTCTTAAGAGACTGCCAAGCATATCACACTGGATTGCGACAAGCAACCAGGTGATGAATGGGATGTTAGTATAGGGAAAAACTCCTGATTCTTGTAAAGGACACAGGTATTGGTTTGCCTAACTAACATACTACTTGGGAACACAATAAGCTTTGGTTGACGTGTGGGGTTCTTTGAACCTTTGGATCCTTGAATCCGTCCCTTCAAAAACAATAAGCTATTTACTATACAAGGCTTTCGGCTAACCGAGAATATTTTTTAAAAACTACACAAATATGTTTTACTTTGTATGTCTGTTCGTGGGCGCCGGCTAAGAACCCACCAACTTACTCCTTGATCCACAATATACTTTTTTGTAGCTTCTATTATAGGGCATTTCACAGCTAAAGAGTGGTGAGCGAATAAACAGTTCCCAATCACGTTCAAAGCTAGCAAATCACACACCTGCAGTTTATGTTGGTCTAAACGCATGCGCACTCAGTTGATTTGAATGCAGCGTTTTCTATTGTACTATAATATATTGAATTCATGTAGGCTAAGAAAGTTAATGATCATTATTTTTTTATGATAACTATTCTAGTTTTTCAATTAAATAGAATTAACGGGGATATTTCTTGATATGCAAAATTAGGCCTAAATGCAATAATATAATCTATTTAGGACCGCACGTTATAACGGATTTATAGAACTGCCATTGTTCTACCAGGCAGTAGTTGACTGGAACTAGTTGTCTTAAAAAGAGCCCAGATATCCCACGTCGCTGTTGTTCTCGGACTTCCCTGTGCTTAATTTAAGACAACTGTATATTAAAACACTTCTCACATATATCAGGAAACACAAAATAGAACTACTCAGCAATATTCAACATAACTATCAAACTCGACACAGAAATAACCATGGATATTCAACACCTCAATTATATCACGGAATAGAACTTAGGTCTCCTCACTATCTAGCACAAATCGTCTATAGAAATTTACCCAATGATATCAGGGAGGCTGAGAGCTGCAGCGATGTGATGTATAAAAGGAAGCTGTTTAAATGGTTGATTGGCATAGGTTGGGCTGGAACCGAGGGCTTGCTCCATTCCTATGCTTCTTAAATCTCTACAATTTCATAAATAAATTGTTACAGTCTTGAGTCCTCTTGCTCTTTTTTTAGCTCTCTCTTTCCATTTAAGCACTCTTCACAAATTGTGACAAAAACAGTGGTAGGGAAGTGCAATAGTCTGTAGATTGCACTCTATCATATAGCATGTATGTTAGGTTATCTTAGTATTATGAATATATATATATTTTTTTATATAACAGTAAAGTGACTTCACTTCCTGTTTGATTGACAAAGGGGAGCTCCCGAGAATTTTCGTCTAAATGTGAGTTTTCAAGTGTTTTTAATCTATCTGTGTCGTGTGTATCCTGTTTATATATATATATATATATATATATATATATATATATATATATATATATAATATATATATATATAATATATATATATATATTATATATATATATATAATATATATATATATAATATATATATATATATATAATATATATATATATATATTATATATATATATATATATATAATATATATATATATATATATATATATATATATATATATATATATATATATATATATATATATAAATTATGTAAACTTAAACAATTGATGTGCTGACTACTATTTTTGTCAGTACCGCTTAGTGTCGCTCTCAGCGCGCTCATTTTAGTTAGTCTACTCCAGCCACTTGATGTGTTAACATGTATTTTTGCAAATAAAATTTCTTTTTAAAAACTGAGTTTTAATGAACGTGAACGTGTTTGGCGCCCGAACAGGGACCCTGAAGAGTTTTTCGTGAAAATTTCGTGAAAATTGTGCTGTTCATTTAACCGCCAGTTTATATTGATCAATTATCAATCACAAGTGATCGCGGAAAATTCGAAAGTCGGGGTCGCAACTGATATGAACCATCATTGAGACTGTCAAGTGGAAGAGTGACTCATCAACACCAACAACCAACAACCACCATCCTGGGGAAGAAAGGCAAGAAGGATAGCAGACCAGACCATAAGCTTCTTATCGATTACCGGCCAAGGTTAAGATCGTACCTGGCTCTGGCTGCAGTTGTATCTAACTCCACAGTTCAAGGTAACACGTCTTCTACATCTACAATCAGTGACAGTGAAGATAACAGTGAAAGCACAATGGATAACCCCCTTATTTCAAGACCAATTGCGAAACATCACCTACACATAATACCTGAATATACAGGAAACCCAATAGAACTACTTAGCTTTCTCGAAGTTGTCGAAAAATTGAAAAATGACTATTGTAATAATCGTATCGCGGAAGCAGCAGACAATCATTGGATTCTCCTTCACTATTGTAAAAACAAATTACATGGACCTGCTAAAGATGTAATCCTCAACAGTACAGTAGATGACCTCTCAAATTTGATTGATGTTTTGAAAAACAACTTTGCCGATAATAGGACAGTAGAACAATTAACTATGGAACTGCTTGCTATGAAATCACACCAAAAAGAACACCCTATTCAATTCATAAATAGACTGCAACAAAAAAGAACCGTGATTATCTCAAGACACAAACTCGATGGACTAACTGGTCCAATTCTTGAAACTATCTCATCTCAGTTGGATAAACAAATTGTAATGATTTTAGTCGAAGGAATCAACCACCAGCTTGGAGCTCACCTACAAACGCTAGGAATCAAAGACCTCAGTGATGCAAGACAGGCTATTATCAATAAGAGTAGTGCTTATTTGAAACATTTAGGATTTACTACTGATGTAACACAAATGAATCAAACTTTCAGTAAATCTGAAGGAAAACAAAACTCGTCAAATTCCAATCAAAATTCGCATCCGAAAAATTTCCATCAGTTTCAAAACCAAAACAATTCAAATCAAAGAAACTTTTCTCAATCTCAAAATCGTAATTTCAATTTCAATCAGAGAAATTTTTCTCAACCTCAAAATCATTTCAATCAGAGAAATTTCTCTCAGCCTCAAAATAATTTCAACAGAGGACAATCCTTTCAAAGTAGATTTCGTAATGGACAAAGTTTCCAAAATCACAACTTCAATCGTAATCCAAATGCAAACTTCAATAATAACAACCAAAATTTGAATAAAAAATCAAACGATGTGAGCATGAGAACAGTTTCCAACTTTCAAAAGTTTCCAGTTCACAATATTGAATCTTCTGAAAATGAGTTTTCCGAATTTGAAAGCATGAATGCTAGAATGAGTTCTATGGAAAATGCTGTAAGTAATCTTTGCGAGGAAATGAATCATTTTTTAGAAGTAGGCTCGAACAACAATCCAAAAACGTAGTATTAGATTTGAATACGATCTCTCTTGATTTGCCTCATATTCATTACAATGATTCACGAATTTTGATCGATACAGGTAGTAAATATAATTTCATTAAACCTCAAATGGTTTCTCCTCAGACAAAAATAATTGATTGTGATTATAAAATTCGTACACCCGCTGGTGAATCTAATGGAAAAGGTTGTGTAAATATTAATGTTAAGAATATGCTTGGTGTTGATAAAGATGAAAAATTTTATGTGTATGATTTTAGCGATAATTATGATGTTCTTATTGGAAAGCAAACATTGCAAGGGTTGAAAGCAAAAATTGATTTGGAGACCAATTGTCTCATAACAAAAGATTGCACGATACCACTGTTAGGAATGAATCATATTGAAATCAACAAAGGTTGGAATGAATTGAAAATCAAAACTAATGTTTGCACTCCATCAGATAAGCTATGTGTTGTTAGTATTAAGGAATTGCAGTTGTATAATATTGTAACTGATATTGATAGGAATGGTTTTATTGAGATTGAATATTTTTCTGATTGTGACAAAACGTTGAGTATCGAAACAGTTTCTGTAGAAGAATGTGAATTGTACATGGGTGAGATGATCGATAATCCCCTCTCCATTGACGAAATCACTTCTTTATTGAGAACTGAGCATATGAACTCAGAAGAGAAAGAATGCATTATTAGTACTCTTATGAAATATCCCGAAATAATAAAATTCGAAGGTGATATATTAACTGCTACTAACTTGCTCAAGCATAAAATAGTGACTACAGACGAAGAACCTGTTTATTCAAAAAACTACCGCTATCCTATCTCATTTAGGCAGGATAGTAGTAATGAAATAAACAAGTTACTCGAACAAAAGATAATAAGACCGTCTAATTCTCCGTACAACTCTCCCTTATGGGTTGTGCCGAAGAAACCTGATGCTTCAGGAAAACGCAAAGTTCGTCTTGTAGTAGATTATCGGAAATTGAACAACAAAACTAAAGATGATAGATTTCCTCTCCCGAATATTGAAGACTTGTTCTCAAAAATCGGTCGAGCAACGTACTTTTCGGCTATTGACCTTGTTTCAGGATTCCATCAAATCGAAATGGAACCCGAATCAATACCAAAAACAGCTTTTAGTACTGAAAATGGTCATTATGAGTTTCTCAGAATGCCATTTGGGTTGAAAAATGGTCCACCTCAATTTCAAAGGACAATGAACTTGATATTTTGTGATTTACCAAATGTTCTTGTATATCTTGATGATATTATTATTTTTAGTGATAGCTTACAAGAGCACATGAAACACCTGAACGTTGTATTCAAACGATTGAAAACTCATCAACTAAAAATACAATTGGACAAGACCGAATTCTTTAAGAAAGAACTTCTATTTCTAGGTCACATAGTTTCGGAAAAAGGCATTCAGCCTAACCCTGAAAAAGTAAAAGCAATAAAAGATTTTCCCGTTCCACAAACTACTAAACAAATAAAACAATTTTTAGGTTTGGCAGGATACTACAGAAAAATGATAAAAGGATTCGCTAAAATAGCTCAACCTTTAACTAACGCATTAAGAAAAACATCCACTATAAACCCAAAAGATCCTAAATTCATTGAAGCTGTCAATTTTCTGAAAGAAGCAATTACTAACGCACCAATATTGCAGTTACCTAAATTGAATGATCCATATATTTTGACAACAGACGCATCCAATGTAAGCTTAGGGGCGGTCCTTAGTCAAATGACTGACAATAAAGATCTCCCAATTTCATTCGCTTCTAGAACACTCAATCCCGCTGAACAAAATCTTTCTACTATTGAAAAAGAAATGTTGGCAATAACTTGGGCAGTGAAACATTTCAGGCCATATTTGTATGGAAGAAAATTCACCCTAAGAACAGATCACAAGCCACTCCAATGGCTTCATTCTCTAAAAGAACCAAATGCTAAATTAATGAAATGGAAATTGTTAATGGAAGAGTATGATTACACCGTAGAATTCATAAAAGGTCGCTCAAATTGTGTTGCTGATTGTCTCTCACGGCCTTTCAATGTAAATATGATGGAAAGTAGTGATGAATTTACAGGTTTTGACGATTCAGAATTGTTCCCAGGCTTTCCCGCGGAAAATAATGCGAACAATGCCAATAACAATGATGAGTACGATGACATTGATATCAATGATCTGCTAAGATTCCATAACAATGAAGCTCCTCCGTCGGTGAGTGAAAGTGTATTGAATGATATTGATGAACAAATAGGTAACAATTCGATAGTTAATGCAAATATTGATAATATTAATGAAAATGATGTGGAAACTGGCAACGAAAACCTTGTAAATAATACTAATAATGATAATGACAATGACTCACTAATGACACAACATTCTCAAGAAAGTTCAGATGATAGAATAGGTATAATGGACGAAAATAGTATCATAAACACTAAAGCAAACCAAATAGTTATTTCACGAGGTAAAGGAAAACCCCAATTCAAAAAGATCTTTAATAAAAACAGAATAATTTTCAAATACAGAGACGCACGTGACATTGGAAACAACGTAGAAGAAATACGAGAATATTTGAAACCTGATACTGTGTACGGTATAGTATTTTCAAATAAAAGTCCATTGTTTGAAGCTCTAAAAACAGAAATTCTAAGTTCAATGACTAATGAAATTGTCAAAATAGTTCCCAACATAAAATTTCGAATCTACAAAAGAATAAACGCCGACATAACTGATGTAGATGAACAAACAATGATAATAGCTCGATGTCATGAAGACAAAAACTTCCACAGAGGAATTAACGAGAATTATAAACAAATACGTAAAAACTACTATTGGCCCGCAATGCACAAAGACGTAACAGAATTTGTAAATAAATGTGAAATCTGTTTGAAAACCAAGTATGAAAGAAACCCAATTAAAACTAAATTCAAAGTAACTCCCACACCTACTAAACCTTTCGAAAAACTTCAGATTGACACTTTCACGTATAATAATATTAAAATCCTCACAATTGTCGATTCGTTTTCTAAAAGACTTTCCGCCTACACATTGAAATCAGATAACAGTATCGAAATAATAAAAAATCTAAACAACTATCTTTCAGTTTTCCCAATTC